>NC_088648.1:3277226-3314726 GCF_964019385.1 Sycon ciliatum | reverse complement strand
ATGTGGTTTTCATGATAGTATAGCTTCGCTACGTAAGGTTTGGCGCAGAATCCAAAGCAGGTGCACCCGAACTCAGAAAAAGGATTGCTTTTCAAAGAATTTGCATACTCCACTGCAGCCTAGAAGATATAGAGTGCTAAGGAAAGAGGGTGTTGCGGGTGGGGGGAGGGGGGGGGGGCACGTGCCATTCTCATGCCAACATCGAATAACTTTTCCAGACACCAAATTCAAAGCAATACTATACTTTCCTGACCATTTACCTTGATGCAATCCCATTGAAATACACGGTACCATGCGTTTTAGTCAAAATTAGAAGGGTGATTTTTCATATTGGCGTTCCGACGAACGGCGAATTTTCGAACGGATGTCGGATAATTTGGACGATTTGGCAGCACTGCTGATGAGGCATATACATGTAGAGAATTATATTTGATCGCAAAATGCAACTGCTTACAGTTCATCGGGGCATGACTGCGGACGGTGTAGTCGTTTTCCCTGGTCGAACGACGTGAGCAGCATGAACACTGGTATATTGCTGTAGGGCATCTCACCTAGCAGGACACATCCACACACGATATCCACATACACCCATATCCACACATGCCCACACACATGCCCACACACATCCACACACATCCACACACATCCACATGAACAAACACATCCACATGAACACACACACACACATCCACATGAAACCGGGCGTGAATAATTGAGCATTGGGAATAAATACAAACATACTAGCCCTTCTTCAAACTCGTGGTATTGTGTTTAAATTTGAGCACCCCCCCCCCCCCCCCCAGATACACACACACACAAGGAAGGAGGGAGGGAGAGAGGGAGGGAGGGAGGGAGGGATGGGGAAACAGAGATGGAGACAGAGAGAAAGAGAGAGACCGAGTGGGAGAGAGAGGAAGAACCGCAGAGTTAATAGAATAGGATGAAGACAGACACACCGCAGCCAGAACACCACTCGGCAACACGAACAAGTTGTTCCTTACCACTGGTCAACACCTCCCAGAGCAGAACTCCAAAGGCCCAGCTGTGAATAATATAACATACAGCCAAACCAGAACAGGAATTTCTACAGTGCTGCTCGATGAAATCAAACGCAAACTTGACTCGCGTGACTCGATTTCATAGGGCATCGCTGTACATCATGCAATCCCACAAGTGTGAATAAGAGTAGAATAAATTGAAACAGGTTCTCGTTATCTATCAATCATTAGTGGTCAAATGAGGGCACCTGTTCTAAAGTGCTCACCAAATGCACTCAGCCCCGCTGTAAGTTCAAGCAGTCTGAGTGAAATCTACGCTAAACGCCAGGGTGGCATATAGCCAGTAAAAACATGCTTTCAACTCACACATCGCTCTTGCTGCTGAACACTCCATCCTTGATGCATTCTGGTGCCATCCACTTCAGTGGTAAAGCTCTCTAAGAACACCCATGCACACATAATATACACACACATACACAAAGGTCAAAAAGAATGGTTTCACCAATTACAGAAACATACGTTGTAACGCTGCGTTTCATGCACGTAGCTAAATGCTAAGGCAATCATCAGACAACTAATGCTTTTGTCGCGGGATAGCTTGTTCTTATTGTGGGGGATACGCATGGGCATGTAGAGGAGGTGTGAGTTATCACTGCAGGGCATGCATGGGAAGAGCGAGTGATAATAATTACATCACTGGATGGGCATGCGCAGTAGGCGCGAACTATGCATGGAGCGTGCAGAGTGGGTGGAGAGGTAGAACTTGTTTTGGTGTCTGCACTTTGATACCAACTCCGACCTCTTGTTGATCAGAGTGTGAGGCGTCTTGAAGGTGATGATGCGCAACTTTTCTGCTAAACACAAGCAGCACCTTTTGGATATGTTGCTGTAGGACTTGGCCCGATCTATGACTGCCCATTTGATACTGTATCCCTCACCTTGGTCAGCCAGCGCCCATGTGTGCTTGGATAGCTCGGTCTTGGTACGGTACTGTTCATGCCGCATGCTGTGCGAGACGCCCTTCAAGGTGCGCTATGGCAACCATCTAACCAGCATGCGGCATGAAAAGTACCGTACCAAGACCGAGCTATCCAAGCACACATGGGCGCTGGCTGACCAAGGTGAGGGATACAGTATCAAATGGGCAGTCATAGATCGGGCCAAGTCCTACAGCAACATATCCAAAAGGTGCTGCTTGTGTTTAGCAGAAAAGTTGCGCATCATCACCTTCAAGACGCCTCACACTCTGCTCAACAAGAGGTCGGAGTTGGTATCAAAGTGCAGACACCAAAACAAGTTCTACCTCTCCACCCACTCTGGCGTGACATAGCCACCGCGTGCTACCACTATCACCGCCACATCCTCTGAATATCCGCGGCTGTTGAATGTGGACACCACAGTGTGCTTCCACCGCCACACATCACACCCCCTGCCCAGTTCCCCCATGGCTTACCCTTGTCCTGCCTGGTGGTTTCTCCGCCTCTGCACGCTCCATGCATAGTTCGCGCCTACTGCGCATGCCCATCCAGTGATGTAATTATTATCACTCGCTCTTCCCATGCATGCCCTGCAGTGATAACTCACACCTCCTCTACATGCCCATGCGTATCCCCCACAATTAGAACAAGCTATCCCGCGACAAAAGCATTAGTTGTCTGACGATTGCCTTAGCATTTAGCTACGTGCATGAAATGCAGCGTTACAACGTATGTTTCTGTAATTGGTGAAACCATTCTTTTTGACCTTTGTGGTTACGCTCCGCCCCTGTGGTGTTGAGCACTGTTGAAACCTGGGTATACCCACTTATGTACACACGCATACATACACACACGTATGAGCACACACACGCACGCACGCGTGTACACACACACACACATTCACATAATACCGGTACACACACGTATGATCACACCCATGTGCACGTGCATGCGTGCGCGCACCCCCCCCCCCCCACACACACACACTAGTCGAGTAGTGGTCCGAAGTTGCGTGTAAACAACTTGCACGTTAAAATGAAGATAACCTCCAAGAAACACATAACAGAACAATAACACCTGCTCGTTGGACAGACAGCATACTAACTGTTATTCAAAGTGTAGTTTCTAGTCGTGGAGAAGTGATTCAATTTTCAAACAACCAGTAATGGTGCTTACAGGGGTTTTGGAGTGGTACATTTGATCATCAAACAGTTTCCGGGACAGACCAAGGTCCGATATCTTTGCTTCAAGAAACTCCTCGGAGAGCTCTCGGATGAGGATGTTCCGCGCTGCCAAGTCTCTATGGACAATCTAGAAACGCATCAAAACACCAGCACAGACGCATCAGAACACTAAAATACTCACGTGCATACACACACACGTACACACATGATGTTATGGGAACTGCAGCTCTCGTAATGAGAGAGAAACAGCCTGATTGACGGAGACAGAGGGACAGCGACAGGCAGAGGAACAGACAGAGAGACAGAGGCACAGAGAGAGCATGAGGCCGTGGCATGGGTCTTTGCTGTTCAGGTAACGTTCTTGCAGTGGTGCGAGATCAAGCGGCCTCACCCGCTCACTGTCGCCTACCCCTCCTGACAACACCTGGTATTAGGCGTCGAAGCTTCATACACATGTTCTCCACCTAAGACCAGTCGGTGTGTACGGCAATACAGTCGCTCACACGGGATCACTACATCATGTGACGTTTGTGCGAAGAGCTGGAAAGCCCACTAAAATGCATTTCATTACTTTTCGGATAATGGCCAAAAAGGATTCACTTTTTGTGCAGTTTGTATCGTAATCCATTTTTGGGTTCCAGTTTTGAAATGGTTCTATTCCGATTGTCAGATAAGTGCTAAATTTGAGAAAATCAGATTTTCAGCCCAGTGTAATCAAAAGGTCTACGGGCACCACCAGGCAAAATTTAACATCCACAGTATGACTAGAACCATAACGCTGATCAGTGCCATGTGAATGTTTGAGTTGTTGAGGAAGCTCTGAATAAAGTGAATACTGTATAGCAGGAAATTTTCGGACGGAAATATTTTCGGACAAAGCCGATTTTCGACCTTTCGTACGGATTTTATTTTCGTACAGTGCTTCATGCTAAATGCACGTGTTTGCATGCGACGCGCATGTACATGTATAGTGTACATAACAGCAAATTTTAGTACGGAATTAATTTTAGTACAAAAGAGGCTGTGTACGAAATCGTACGAAAATAAATTCCGTCCGAAAATTTCCTGCTATACAGTAGTTAGCAAATGACATTTACACACAGCCTGAGGAAAGTAGGTAGTTGCATATCAATCAACAAACATCTGGGTTGGAGGTTTGACTATGCAAGCAACATAGCTTCTTGATATACAGGTCCTGCCTCGTTATAACGAGACCAGTTAGTACATAAACCCCGTTAGTAAAATAGAAATCTGAAATCCCCTGGCAAAACACGTGGTCTATACCACTGTTTACAGGTCCGGATACAACATACCTGCTTTTCCGCCAGGAACTCCATGCCTTTGGCCACCTGAAGACTAACATCGGTGATCTTCGAGAGCGGTAGGATAGTTTCGACGTTCTTCAACACCACCACGGTGGACTTGAGTCGACGGAGGTACGAGTGGAGATCTCCACCACACATGTACTCCATGATTATACACGGACTGCCTGCAGACACAGATGTCAGCAACAGCACAGTCCACGTATAGTCAGTGAGTGCGTTCGATTTTTCCCGGGAATCGATTCGAATCCATTCATCAATAGCCCCTGACCATTCTCATCACCTGATGTGAATAGGATGAATCGATTACGAACCGATTCCAGGGCTCATTTCGAACGACGGGATTCCATTCATGAATCGATTCATGGCAGTACACAAACGCACCCCGTCCACATACATTCAGTAAACACTCATATCTCGGTTATCCGGACCCCGAAGTTACGGGTACTTCGGTCTACCGGACACCCTTTGGGCGAGTTCCAGTGGAAATATTACTACTCTTTTTGTCACTTTTGGTGTAAATACTGATGTCATAATTATGCCATATTATCCATGGCCTTTCCCGATCAAAATGCACGTGATTCGGAGTTACGGACATTTCAATGTTACGGGCAGTGCCCAGTCCCGGACCGCCCGGATAGACGAGGTATGAGTCTAAGGCAATAGGCAATCGGTTCAGCCTGTCACCCTGGAGACTCACAACACCAGTTAGCAATGAATGGAAAGCTGCTTTGTTCCACGCAGGCCTCGCAGGTGTGAAACCCCATCACCCAGAGCCTTACCTAGAAGTAGACCACCAAACAGAGTAGCGACTACATTGGGATGGTGTTCAAGGCTTTCCATGAGGATCAACTCAGCATAGAGTCCTTCCATGGCTGTTTGACTTTCTGTGGAAGCTGAAGACACAACATGCAGTTGAAGAAGAAAGAAGTAAGAAGAGAAGGCACATAGCATCAATCTAAGCAAGGCTCATAAGTGAATACCGTACTTGGCACGATAAGTGACCCTTGGGCACTATGTTTTTCAATGCCCATCACAGATGGGGCACTATTCAGGAGAGGGCACTATTCAAGAGAGGGCACTATTTTTCAATGCTGGCACTTTTCATCGTCCAGCATTTAAAACAAAAAGAAGCCAACTGTGAACTATCACGACTCAACAGAAACGGCAACAAGAACTGCGATTTTGATCCTGAAACCACCAGTGCAATGAGATGGACAAGAACAGTACTCGGCCAAAGAACACCAAACCTGCATATGCGCTCGGTTACAAGCCAGGGAGGCACTATTAAAAAAAGGGATATATTTTTTCACTGGCTCTTAGAGACTGGGCCACTACTCGAGATAGAGCACTATTCAAGAGAGAGAGAGTTCTTATCGCGCGAGTACGAGGTCCTTCTGTATTATTATTTCTCGTTCAAACTGAATTAAAACGTTTCTTCAGAATTCCCAAACTCCATTGCAGCGTATTTCTTGCACTTGAAAAAAATTTTCAAGTGCAAACTGAATCACTTCTATAATAGATAGTTCTACTTCGAAGCATACCAGATGAAAGGCCGTAGATCTCAAAACCAAAATTGCAAACCCAGATACATCACAACAGATGTAAAACTTTGCTTGGTAAACCGGTGCTAGGAATTCCACTTCTGTCACGCGCAGTTGTCAATTCGGATATTGAAGATCCTTCAAATCAAAATTTGGATACTCTACTGTAATTACAGAAATTTTCGGGGCTCAAAATTGTGGGTGTGGTGCGCCTACCACTCACCCTTAATCTTCTTAACGGCCACAACTTGGGATTCACGATTCTCCATTCCTGGTATGTTGGCATTCTTCGTCATAGTGGCCTTGTAGACGACACCATACCGACCTCCACCAACCCTCTCACCAATGTCCAATATGGACGGAGAGATGATCTGTAGGTGCAGTGAGAACAAACAGCCAAAGAGAGAGAGAGAGAGAGAGAGAGAGAGAGAGAGAGAGAGAGAGAGAGAGAGAGAGAGAGAGAGAGAGAGAGAGAGAGAGAGAGAGAGAGAGAGAGAGAGAGAGAGAGAGAGAGAGAGAGAGAGAGAGAGAGAGAGAGAGAGAGAGAGAGAGAGAGAGAGAGAGAGAGAGAGAGAGAGAGAGAGAGAGAGAGAGAGAGAGAGAGAGAGAGAGAAGAGAGAGAGAGAGAGAGAGAGAGAGAGAGAGAGAGAGAGAGAAAGAAAGATAGAGAGAGATAGATAGATAGAGAGAGAGAGAGAGAGAGAGAGAGAGAGAGAGAGAGAGAGAGAGAGAGAGAGAGAGAGAGAGAGAGAGAGAGAGAGAGAGAGAGAGAGAGAGAGAGAGAGAGAGAGAGAGGAGAGAGAGAGAGAGAGAGAGAGAATGAGAGCGGGAAAGAGAGACAGAGTGAAAAACAGGTTTGTTATTGGAGTGCGTTGGCCGAATGTACATGTGTATTATTTGATTTTACTGTTTGGGTGGAAATATGATGGCCTGAGTTTCACACATCCAGACGAATGCCAAGACCCTCCAGGACCAAGTTGCAGATGGTGCAGATGCAGCTCCTAAAGCCGAGGGAGCTGCGTAGATCAAACCTACTTTAAAGTTGTCAAAGAGGGAGACCCTGCTGCCTGCATCCATTCCACCCCAGGTGGTTCCAGGCCAGGAGCTCGCTGTTAGCACAACCGGCAGTTCCATTGCATACTCAGGCTACGCTAGGTCCGCCGGTGAGTTTCGCTATCACACCTAGCTATAGTGTTCCCTGTCAGGTGACCCCGCCTGTCAGGTGACCCCGCCTGTCAGGTGACCCCGCCTGTCAGGTGACCCCGCCTGTCAGGTGACCCCGCCTGTCAGGTGACCCCGCCTGTTGGGAGTCCCCTAGTGACTACTACTATTTTCCTGATTATACTGTAAAAGCAGAAATTTTCGGTATTCTCCAAAATCGGCGGTTCGGCAGAGGGAAATTTTCGGTAAACCTGCGTTCCAGGTAAGTGTACTAGTACTATACCGACATTTTCGGTGCGTTTTATTTTCGGTAAAAATTTTGGCACCGAAATTACCGAAAATAAAACACCACCGAAAATTTCTGCTTTTACAGTAGGTCACACAATTTTGTGTTTAAAGTAAAACTTCTCGGCCAAGGAAGGGGATGTGCGACTTGCAATCAATTGCGTGCGGCTGTTACTTTTGTGAATTGAAATAAAGCGCCTCAACCCTGAATGGTGTGGTGACACGTACATGTATAATCGAATGCGACTTTCAATCTCGTGAAACTTATAATTGGAGAAGTACGGCAAATATGATAAAGCAGAAATGGACACGCCAGAATAAAGTGCACAACACGTATTGCTTGTCTGTTCTCCCCATCCTTAGTCCAGGCGCGTAACCCGCTTGGAGCATGGGGAGCATGTGCAACCCCGCCCCCTAAAAAGGTCGACCTTGGATCACATAATAACCATGAATGACATGCACCAGCCATCTTACACATATGCGGCCATGCACTCCCCCCCCCCCCCCAAAAAAAGGGGACCAGCTACGCCCCCTACTTACCTTATATGGAGACTCAAGAGCAGCGATCATGCCACAGGTCATCAGTTCAGGGGAGCAAAACAGTGAAGAGGGGGGTTGCAGCCCTCGCTTCAGCTGTGCCGTCTGAACAAATACAAGTAAACGTGCACAAAGTCGAAATGTATTCATGAAACATTGCATAGACAGTAGGGAGGTTACGTCGCATGTTATCTGTGTGAACAGTTAGACTTCCGATACGTACTGGCAATATTGGAAGAGCTGAGGTACAGAATCGCTAAGGGTCAATCTTTCTTCAAAAATGATGCCAGTTATTCTTGGCCAAGGTTATGCGGACCGTTGTATGTATCAATAGGGTAGAGCCGCAGCATGCAGGTACTAGAGAGATCACATGAGGCCTATTACCCGAAACGATGCGCCTCTCAAACCAAGGTTTTAAAGGGGAAGTTAAGGCAAAAATTAAAATTTCACCAGTTGTAGTCTTCGGGGTGCTGAGTCGAATGGTCTTGGTCCGAGGAAGCTGAGACGCTCCCTTCCTACTTGAATCCCAATCGAACTCGCGCACTTCCACCGAAACTGGGTGACTGCGCCCTACTAGATGGGGATTTGTATGCAAAATGTCACTAAAAGCGCCGTTTCGTTCTTATAAAAGCACGGATGGCCGCGATTGGCCCATATGTTGTAGTCTTTTGGACGCTGAGTCGACTGGTTTTGGTCCGAAAAGGCTGCGATGCAGCGTTCCTCCTTTATTCCCAATCGAACATGGCTGAACAAGCGGTCACGTGCTCCTGGGTGCCCAAATCACCTGGTCACCACGCCAGCAGGCGACAAATTTCACACCAAGGTTCAACTCGAGTGACAGGAGTGCATCCAAAAAAGGTCAAACAGGCTAGTAAGTTGTACCCTGCAGGCACGGTGACCAGGTGACTGGTGTACGCAGGAGCACGTGACCGCTTGTTCAACCATGTTCGATTGGGAATAAAGGAGGAACGCTACATCGCAGCCTTTTCGGACCAAAACCAGTCGACTCAGCGTCCAAAAGACTACAACATATGGGCCAATCGCGGTCATCCGTGCTTTTATAAGAACGAAATGGCGCTTTTAGTGACATTTTGCATACAAATCCCCATCTCGTAGGGCGCAGTCACCCAGTTTCGGTGGAAGTGCGCGAGTTCGATTGGGATTCAAGTAGGAAGGGAGCGTCTCAGCTTCCTCGGACCAAGACCATTCGACTCAGCACCCCGAAGACTACAACTGGTGAAATTTTAATTTTTGCCTTAACTTCCCCTTTAAAGTCCTTCATGGTCTGTGGTCTATCCGACTCACGCTATTGCAATCGTGGCCTTGACCCGCTGACTCCAAGCATGGCCCGGACCCAGACATGTGCAAGGGGGAATAAACTGGTCCTGCCCCGAGGGCGACGACCGTGGCGGACAGCCTGGGGTCAAAGCCCACTTTATATGGTGCTAAAGTGGCCCAGGTCATGTCCCTGTAAGGTGCCACTGCCTAATGTATACCAATGTTGTACAACTTACTGATCTCTTCTCCTTCCGCCAGCGTAGCAGACACAGTGTGGCTGTCATGACAACCAGAACGGCTGTAGCGGACACACTCACGGCAACAGCGATCACTACAACGCTGCTGTCGGTGCTGCCGCCGGCGGCGACGGCGGGGACGGCGGCGGCGACGGTGGGGATGTCGGACCTTGCTGTCGCCACTGACACTGTGCTGTCACTGCTACCTGTACTGTTGTGTCTACATGCCTTGGCAAAGCTCAGGTGCAAGTGCTTGTCGGGTATTGGCCCCAGTAGCTCGTCATTATGCACTGCATTGTCTATGTCGATATCGGTGATGTTCTCGAAGAATGCGTTGCACTGCTGTCTGCTCCAGGTAGGGTCCAGCTCTCCGATCTCCTTCGTGTGTTTCACTACGATGAAGTTGAGAGTGAAGTTGAAATATGCCATGCCATCCACCGCCAGACAGGGAAACGCCACAGAGAAAGCTACATGCGAGAGAGCACACGGCACAGAGACATGAGAATTCCGAAGATCATTAAAAGTCAGTCCAGGTCTACCTTCGTTAGAGAAGCACGCAAATTTGCAAATGCACTGGATGTGCACCCCAGATTTTCTCTTATAGCAACGACACGCGCGCGCGCACGCACACATACACACACACACACACACCATGTACCATGTACCATGTACCATGTATACGCCCGTCGCACGAGAAAGCACGCAAATCTGCAAATGCACTGGATGTGCACCCACAGATTTTCTCTTATAGCAACGACACGCGCGCACGCACACACACACACACACACACACACACACACGCAAACACGCAAACACACGCACACACACACACACACACACACACACACACACACACACACACACGACGGCTTGAGCGTGTCCCGGGGGGGAACCTGCTTCGCAATAGGTTTCTCAACCTAAGGAAGGGTGCTATTAACTTATTGAAAGTTCAAATTTGGTTTTACGATTACTCGATTAGCCACTGCAAGTGTGCATGTTCAATTGTTCCCATTGAATTTTGCTTTTGTTTTCCCTGGGGTTTCCCTGGGGTTTCCCTGGAGTTTCCCTGGGGTTTCCCTGAACACATGTTTCCTCTGGTGAAGAACGTCTTGGAGAATGACTCTGCTAAAAAATAACAACAGTTCAAGCACGCACTTCGTGGTGCCAAGTTTCCCTACTGGCGTATTCTCAAATCTAGTATTGGAACTGCGTTGCTTCGAACAAACGTCAAAGCTGGCAGTGAGCTGTCCAGGTGGCTAGCGTTCCAGGGTTCTCGCGAGCAGCGTGCTAGTGTGTACTGGCATGCAAACAACGATGCACAATCGCTGACCGCTGTAACTAACGAGGTGATCTGGTATTATGTAACATTTTACATTTATGTAAAAAATTGAGTGAATTATGCATTCCTTGGGTCTGTCGAGGCCAACCTGAAGTTTCTTTTTTGGCCGTCTGGAGCTATCCCACCGAGGCTTCAGCTGACAAAATATTGGCGTCATGGAAGGTCGGCAAGGCCTGTTGAAGCGTGCCCATTTCGAAGAAATTGGCTGAAATTAGTAAATTATGTGAATGTTGACGTCCCCCAGGTCATTATCATGTGTATGCCCCTAAAATCGATAGAGCAATGTTACAAAGTAGTAAGCCTCAAAGTTCCGAACTCATGGTGGTGATATGTGGTTGGGAAATGTCTTTTGTATTCGATATATCCATTCGTTTATCAGGAGTGTTCAACAGCGACTATAGTCGAGGGGCAAGGATGGCCAATAACTCCCATTGTTCTCAATTTTCGTTGCTGTTGGTCGCCCTGGCATCCGTCCCTGCCACACCTGTTTCGATAGAACGTCTCACGAGGATATTATTATACTGATGAGCTTCCTAGGAGGGCGATTGCAGTGAGACGAATTTTGAATAGATTAGCACAATTTCTGAATATTCGTATCACCTATGTTGCCGAGATATGGTCGATTCAAATGCCGTTTGCCGTTGCAGCACTCGGAGAACTGGTGCCTGTACCCTGCCAATGTGTTTTCACAGGCCTGTGAGTGACATTCCCGGGTGTAGACAGTTATTTTACTCAATGTTACATAATAGTACACCTACTTTCATGGCCTCAAAAACACCCTTGCTGCAGGATAACAATCATTTTTGTACCTTTAGAGACGGCCGATCTAATCAGGCCAGATTTTTGGTCAGGGCACCACAGAAGACCAAACTTCAACTTCATAGCAACAGTTGACACATTATCATCCCAGAAAGTGGAGAAAAATAGAAAATTAATTATTTACAACCACGTTACATAATAATTATTGCAGATGACCTCGTACCTGACTACATTAGTCATTATGTTATGTGCTCGTAAAGCCTCGTGTTGCTGGGATCCGGAGCAAGATAAACTAACTATTACTTCACCTGTTTGAAACAGCATGATTTATGTGTACCGGATGCCATCCTCTCCGTCGACTTCTTCTGCGTATCTGTCTGCTCTATGACTTGGCGGTATCGTACTCTGCTGGCTCTATGGCAAGGCGTTATGGTTGAAGTGTCCGGAACGTTCATCTGTCCTATTCCAGGCCGCGCACCTCTCCAGGACTACGCAGTGGTGATAAATTCTCAGTGCGGATATCGATGTTAGTCCTACATCGTGTCCATGTCACGTTGGGTGTCATTGTCGACCTCGCTCGCCTCACTTCCTCGGTACTCTTCTCACGCTCAAGTCGTCAAGGCCTCCTTCAGCGATTTATACTTTTTTACTCCCAATACTCACAACCTAGATTCTGCATGGCAGGACAAAAAAAAACCCTAGGTAGAAGATCTACCAATACCATCCTCTCCGACAATGTCGCCGACATCCGTCTGGCTCAAAAGCCTGAAAAGGAACGCTGATGCAGTGACTCATCACTGACATGAATGTTTCCTATGGCGAGCACGCATGAGCTGCTGCATGCTGCTGCCTGCACTTCTCCTGTAGTGTGATCCAGGGAGTCGTCAACATGGTAAAAGCTCACGACTTGGTTGTGATCACACTTCGTGAAGTCTGAAGCCTGGTATCATAATCATGGGTATGGAAGGTCTCTGACTCTGACACGTCGATGCATTGCGGTTCGATCAAAAATTAATGATGATAAAAAATACCCGAAATGCGAAGCATAGAACTACGTAGACCTACGTAGATCAAGATGTACACCATCTCCGCGCTCCGGCCGGACAGTATTTAATTTTAGCCTTGGCTTAGGGGTTTCGACCTCGCTACCATGGTTACTGTAGTACACGACATGTTGTAGTGTAGCATGCATTGTACTTTGTAGGTGTCATCAGCGGAGCTCAGAGCTCAGAGGCACTGTACGAGGTGATTTGGCTTTTTTTAACATTTGCCATTTTTTAACAAATGTGTAAAATTTGCTTTTCTTCTGGCTGTTTCTCTGCTCCGGATGGCTGTATCGAAACATGGGTGGTGGCAAATGAGAGCCAGTTTATCGTAGATCAACATTGACCAGAAAATTTGGTGCATATAATTTAATTCTCCCTGCTACGTCGGTATAACTAGTGGTGGGTGCTTTGCCATTTTGTGTAAAATGTGTAAAATGAGCCCCTGAATGGACGAGGAGGGCAGTGAATTGCTTCCGCAGGGCCTTTGGACGACTTCAGGCCGTCTTGCCATCACTAAAGACAGTAATGAAGAACAGTAGGTCACGGAATACACTCTGTGAGAACGAAAACTTGGCTGCTATGCTATGCTACCTATCCAATTCCACCGTATAACACAGCCACTAGTTACAAATACAAAAACACGGCTTTCGCAGCATACAATGCAGTTCACTCCTCTGTTGACAGATTAATTTTCATCCACTAGCAATCCTTGAAGTGATATCTATCAACTTCAGAACATTGATGACCGAATATCCCAGTTTGTGATGCCGTTTTACAAATTTGTTAAAAAATGACACACCAATTATTTGAATCCTGAGAATACTATGAAAGTAGGATATGATTCAAGACACTTTCCAAAGTGGGATCATTCCCATTTTTGGACACAACGGGCATGAAGGATAGCACTTCCACTTGCAACAATTCATTTGGACGTAGCTTGTCTAGAAGTGACTGAAAACACGTCATTTTACAACCATGTTAAAAAAAGCCAAATCACCTCGTACGACTACGAACCGATCGCCGACGACCTGCGTAGATGTACGTGATTATTAATTTTAGGAAATGCCAAAATTTAATGGCAAAGCAGACGGAGCGAGACCAGTGCTACTGCAGTAGCGCGAACTAACTTGTAATTGTATGACAGACTCGCTCAACATCAACACAGCGAGTTGTGCACGAAGGTTCAGTGCTTTGTCCTTCCGACCATTATTATTATGGGATAGGGAATTGTGGGTAAAGCTTTCGAAGCTTGCACTTCTAAAGGAGAAAATGGAGATGAAGTTATTTTTATATTTTTATTATGACTTCATTCGGTTTGCTCCTGCTATAACTATTCCCTCGATGTCTCCAACAAAGGTTTTCTCATAAATTACTATTACTACAGTGTACATGTGGATATTCTCTGCACCGCCACCGTATTGCACAACTACACGATCTAGCAATCGTTTTAACTATATGATGATCCTAAACTCGGATGGAGAGCCAAGGATTAAAATTCTAAAGAAGAAAGGACCAAAGTAGTTACCCTTAGCTGGCCAACACTGGCAATTACTTGTATCCCGGTAAGCATGGTATAAGCTTGATATTCTTTAGTGTGTTGGACAACTACGAGTAACTTGCAAACCTTTGGTCCACCGTCCTTCTTCCAAATGTTGATCCTATGATTGTACATATTTCATACTTGTAGAAGTTATGGCATACGATACTTTGGACAGTTGATTGTGGCAATGGAGTAGCATTATGTATTGCATCGCGTTAGTAGTACCGGGCTTGCATATTAATTTGTTGAAAGGACTCTTGATTTGTCCACAATTACTTTCTCCTTCAAGAGACCGCACTCGATCTGTTATATTCACAGGCATCGTACACAGCCATCATACATGTAAAGAAAAAGAGCAATGAACGACAAGTTGCGCTATAACGTCCAATAACACCAGCAGTTACTTGACAATGAGCTCATGCGATTAGTGGACATTATAGCGTAACCTGTAGTTCCTTGGTCCTTTTCTTTACTATAAATTAATCCATGACTTTCCATCCAAGTCCATCATACATGTACGTAAAATAATATGATGCGATGCTGCACTTTTCGTCTTTACAAAGACCACTTAAATTCAAAAAATACCAAACATGAGCATACGTGTGAAGTTGCCACTGGGAACACATCCGTCACTGGGTATGCTGAGTTGGGGAGCGAGTAGGACTGACTCATTGCTAGACGATGTCCTGATCTCATACGCCACGTATTCCTGCTCACACCAGAGAGAGAGAGAGAGAGAGAGAGAGAGAGAGAGAGAGAGAGAGAGAGAGAGAGAGAGAGAGAGAGAGAGAGAGAGAGAGAGAGAGAGAGAGAGAGAGAGAGAGAGAGAGAGAGAGAGAGAGAGAGAGAGAGAGAGAGTGTGTGTGTGTGTGTGTGTGTGTGTGTGTGTGTGTGTGTGTGTGTGTGTGTGTGTGTGTGTGTGTGTGTGTGTGTGTGTGTGTGTGTGTGTGTGTGTGTGTGTGTGTGTGTGTGTGTGTGTGTGTGTGTGTGTGTGTGTGTGTGTGTGTGTGTGTGTGTGTGTGTGTGTGTGTGTGTGTGTGTGTGTGTGCTTGTGTGTCCAATCTGTCGGAAGGCTACCCTCTTGCCAATGTATTTTGGAAGTTGGACTAGTTTCGGCTCCACAATCCAGTGTGTCGTTACTATATAGCTTTCATGGCTGAGGTTGTTGGTACGTCTATTGGCCCTGGGTTCCCAGTACCCAGTTGCCGAGGCTGGTTGGTAAAATAACTCCAATTCCACTTCAAGGTACCAGTGCATCTAGTGTCTGCTTCTATCAAAGCAGCGTGCTATCTGGTTACCCCAGCAAGTGTAGGGTGTGCATAGGTATCTGTCTTGGCCGTCCTATTCCGATGTACTCCGTGTGGTGTAGACCAGGTGTGCATTGGGGGGTCGATTCACATGGCTTCGCCAGTTGTGTGGATTAGACAGTTATCTGGCGCTTGTCTTGATCTGTTTCAATCAGAATCAGATCCGCTATCGTTGCTAGAAAGAGAACATCTGTGGGTGCACATCCAGTGCATTTGCAGATTTGCGTGCTTCTCCGCTTGCGACGGGCGTATACATGGTACATGGTGTGTGTGCGTGTGTATGTGTGTGTGTGCGTGTATGTATGTGTGTGTGTGTGTGTGTGTGTTTTGTGTGTGTGTGTGCGTGTGTGTATGTGTGTGTATGTGCGTGTATGTGCGTGTGTGTGCGTGTGTGTGTGTGTGTGTGTGTGTGTGTGTGTGTGTGTGTGTGTGTGTGTGTGTGTGTGTGTGTGTGTGTGTGTGTGTGTGTGTGTGTGTGTGTGTGTGTGTGTGTGTGTGTGTGTGTGTGTGTGTGTGGTATTCTGGAGTTTTTCTGGGAGTACATGTATATTTGCACTAGCATGGTCACAATGAACAGTACATAGCAGTACACAGCATAATCACGGGGGTGTTGGGAATTCCCCGGAAGCCTGCAGGACTTACGTCAGCTCCTCGCATCCACTCCATAACAATCATGTTGAAATCTGGCGAGAAAGGTGGAAACAGTCCCGAAGTCATCTTCAGTGCTGCAGAGAAACTTGTGATGTCACCGTCCTGAATCACCACTGTTTGCTCTGTAAGAAGGGCAGAAGACCATGGGTTGCAGTAGAGTACTGTATGAGTGACAGAGGCCCTTTTTTCTTTCGTCTGTACAAGATACACAACTCCCCGGCAGGCACATGGGGCTAGCATGGGGTGAGATGGTGCTGGTGGGCTGCCATGCTCAACCGACCAGAGGTCTCGGCATCTTCGAATGGCAGGCGCACCAAATTGGGAGGGAACCATAGCATGGGGTAAAAATAAGCACGGGAGAAAACGGAAGATTTAGAATAGAGGAGAGGACCTAATTTAGAACACAGCAGAACATAGAAATTAATCAAACAGATAATGGGAGTGAAAGGAGAGTGTCAAATGAAAGGTACAATAGGGGTAGAAGTTGAGTTTGGCTACTCAGGATTGGCAATCATTTGGCTTGGGGTAGGTACAAGCACAGGCATAATCCCGGAAGAGGCTGGAGGCCTAGGTGGTCGGTTGCCCAATCCCAGTCAGACGTCCCATTTGGAGGTGGAAAAAGAAGAAAATCCCGCATTTGAAAGAACGCGCTGTTATGGCCACATAGATTCCGCATGTCTTGGCTGCACGCTTCGAATATTCGCCAGTTTTACTCATTTTGTTTGACTGGGCTGACCCGGTTTGGCCTAGGGAAGCGAGGCAGCTTCCACGCGATGACACCGAAGAGGACAGCGACAGCTGCACATAGTGGAATGGTCACCCGCAGTCAAGTGAGAATACGCAATGGAAAGACGACGAAACTGCAACCGCCAAGAAAAACAACGGAGCCTGTGGCTACCGAACGAGCGACCGCTAACCGGAAAAGCGGCAAGATGAATCATCAGCTACAGTATGTGGCAGGTGCGGCCAAAGCCGCAGCAATGATTTCATCTTGGGTTTTTCGAAGCAATGGAATATGGGCTATTTGGGCCCCACTTCCTCTAACATTTTCCCGGGGGAGGACCCCCTGGACCCTCCATCCATTCATGGTCGTCCCAATGTCAAATACCTTCCGACGCCCCTGGTATTGGAGGTGACAGCAGTGGCTGGGAGTTCAACGCAACGTTGGTCAGCCATCAAGCTCCATCTGTCAGGCAGTGGTAATTGTCGTGAGTTGTACAGTGATGACGTATTTTCTGTTTTGGCTCGTGGTAGATCTAAGTTGCACTTGGCTGTTTTAGAGGCATTGTACCTTCGTAAGTTTTCCCCTAAGTTAAGTGTCCAGAATGAAAATGTATTGTCGTTGTTTCGCGTTCTCGAAGTGAGCCATGGCCGTCCTGTGCTGTGGTCCTTCGTCACGAGTCATCATCTTGTCATAGCTAACATTCTACGTTTGCTGTGGTGTTTAGCTTGTTTTCGTCTTGCCTGTGCTCACCTTCCCCGTTCTAGCCTTACTAGTGTTTCATTACTTAGAACCTTCCAAGTTGGAAAACTGCTCGTCCATTCAGGGGCTGATTTCACAGATTTTACACACAATTGTACTACACCCACCAACATTTATGATGACGTAGCAGAGGGGAAGGGAATTATATGCACCACACTTTCTGGTGAGTGTTGATCTACGATAAACCACAATGGCTCTCTTTAGCCACCATACCGGTATTTGTTTCAATACAGTCATCCAGAGCAGAGGAACAGCGAGAAGACAAGCTTAATCTACAGGTCATGTAGCGCCTGACAGTACACACCCATTGGTGAACATTTGTTTTGCTTTCGTTTCGTTTCCACTCTTTCTGTTGGTACTACATGTGCAGTTGTGCACTGTGATCTAAAACCGAAAGTCCTCTTGACGCAGCAAAGCGACGGAAATTACCACTACTAGTACTAAACATGCACAGTGTGCTCGCCTAGATCGCAGAGTCTCAGTTCCTTGTTTAGATTATGCCAAAAGGCTTGATAGCTAATCGCTAAAGCCATGGTGCTAACGACGTTTCGTTATCATCAGGCGGTCTGGCCATGGCTGGATCAAGTTTTTGACCACCACCACGTGTGTACTCCTGGTTAGGTCACGTGTACCCACTACTACCCAGTTGAACTACCCACCATAATTATCATCATCACAAGGTATGAAAGAAAGGCTTGGGTATGGCCGTACCAATCAAAAGCTCCTTCCGCCGGTCCTGCTATTCCAAATACCTAAGGCTTGGAATTGTTTAACTTAACCATGAATATCGACGGCTTGCCCCTTCTGTTCATGGCTTGCCCCGCTCTAGTAATGGTTCGTGAATCCGCCCAGTCCACATTCCTTCTCCGTTTCTCTTTCCTTCCAGTTGCATCTTCCTTTCTGCTCTGTTTTACTTTCTCTTTTCGTTCGTCCCTCTTGATATTTGTACTTTGTACTGTTGAGGCAACGAACTGAAATAATAATAAAAACCAAACCAAACATCAAGCTCGTACTCGTGTGCTGTGTTGACGGTAGAAGTTACGGGTGCGGCGAAATCATCCAACCTGAATGTGACATTCGTTGTCTCGAGGAGCTCCTCTTGTGGTGTTCAGGTGAAATCGCTGACACGACTTACAGGCGTAGACTACACTTGTGATTCGTGTCAGCGCTCAACGCAAACTACAAGTCACAATCATGTCTGAAGTACCAGTACATGTAGGCGCGTACGTACATGTACGTCATGTACATCCAGAACCTACATGTACATGTACATGTACATGACGTATGACTATGCCAGAGCCAGAGGACAAGAAAAGGGTGCTTAGCCTCAAGTTGTGGAAATTTGATTCTACATGCATTTTAATAGTGTACTACGTACCTGTACGTGCAAGCTTCAGAAATCATTAAAATGTAATTTAATTAAATAGTCAAAAACACCCAGTAATACCAGCTAGTAACATTGGTAACAAGCAGCTTTGTTGGTTTGCTGTCTGACAGTCGCACACATAAAAGTGCAATTACTCACTTTTCAAGTGCGTTTTTCTCAGTTCAATGTGCAGTGAGCTAACACACCCTTTTCGTCTCATGTGCTGGTCTGGGGAGTCGTACTCGTCGGTGTGCTTCCAAAAGCATGCACGGGTGTGCTTCTCCTTTTGTCATAGGCATTCTAGAAGGACCGTGACACAATTTTCAAATGGAACTCGGATACTGATACAGATATGGCACGTTCTGACTGCTTATTTTTTTATCAATTTCTTGTTACAGTATTAGACAGTTACTGATACTCATAATTAGTACCCATGGGTCTTTTCATATCTTTACATGATTCTAATACTTCTCATGCAATAATTACGTGCCCGTATCTCGCCAGATTAGTTGCCATTTCTCGCTTCCCTCCTACGCGTTTGCTGCTTATCGTGTTCTTGTTTGTATTCAATTCGGTTTGTCCGAGCCCTTTTTGTTTTCCCGGACTGATCCTATTTGTTTAGTTTTAGAAGTAGCTATCTAGCTATACTAGTGTAGCTTTCTAGCTAGCTATTTCTCAGCTGCTTTACTGTTCCCTACACTACATACTGCATACATGTACATGTACTTGTATATGTATGCAGTATGGGTTACGCTCAGTTTCTTTTCCGGCAGCAGATACATGTACATGTAGGTGGAATGCTCTTCGCCCCAACCTGTTGTCAGGCACAATCCACTGGGTTTTTGCTCTCCCTATAAAACTTTACCTAGGGATCCTTGTAATAAGGCTGCGCCTGTTGGCTCTCCCCTACTGAGCCCTAGTCACAGAAAACACTCTACATTTCTACTGATATATTTCACACACACACACACACATACTCACACACACACACACACACACACACACACACACACACACACACACACACACACACTCTCTCTCTCTCTCGGATCTCTATCTATCTATCTCTCTTTCTCTTATCGATCAAGCTAAGTATTACCAGCCGTGTTGTGACAGACTGTGCTGACAGAGTCTTGTTGATATCGCTCTGACAGGACAGGTTTATCAACTAGCGGTACTTCCAGAGAAAACCCCGAACCTTGACCACTTGAAACTATTGTTGTGTACATGTACTGGAGGATAGGAATGACATCAGACGATACTTATCTTGAGTAAGGGTCTATTGTGGATATTGCATTTCCGCATCAGTGGGTTAGAAAGGTTCAGGCTGAAAACAACTGAAAATCTGGCACACTGGCCAGCGATCATCTTCACCAGGGCCGAACAACCAGCACCTCCTCTCCCGAGTATAGCACGAGCAAAAACTACGTGTCTTTAATCGAGACAAGACACTGGCACACTGCCTTTAATTAGATGGAGAACAACGACTGCTAGTCTATTTGCTTGGGTACAATGTGGATGGGCTGGGACCAAACGGTTAAAGAGGGGACGTTTATTATCAAACACGTTTCGTACCTTCACACCTTCCAATGGCAAGGCAAAGAAAATACGATAGCGTAGTGACATGTTCTATAAACAATCACGTTGGTATAAGGCTAGTTTTAATCACAGATAGTTTCTGCTTTGGGGTTAAACATCATTCTTGTTCTTTCGGATACTGAGCCGGTAAGAAATGTAAAATAGAAGTAAAACACTTGGGAACGAGTTATGAGTTACTTGCAGGTCTCAGATCGTTGAATGTCTCAGTAGCCTGTCAGTTTTGTGCCATGTTATCCCACTTTCTGACTGCTTATTATCTTGTTACGGCCGTGGATATTTGCTTCATCACTCGTTCCCATGTGTTTCACTTCTATTTTACATTTCTTTTTTCCTTTCCTTTTCTTTCTGGGTTTGCAATTGTTTTTGCATTTCCATCCATTGTGTTATTGTGACCGTAAAGGGAAGCTTGTGGAGCGCGGACCTATCACATACTTCACGCACATTGTGCATGTACGTGTACATGTGCATGTAAATGCGCATTGTTACACACTCCGTCCTAGACGTACACCGACCTTCCAGTCCAGCCCGCAGGCACGAGAGAACTTTCTCTCTTCTTTTTTGGGAAGTTTCTGGGGGCAAACACGGAGCCCTGCGATTCTGGTGCTAAGATATGCTCCATTATGTGGAGGTTCAGCGTCTACTTTGCTGCTGCAAGGAACATGTTCTTGTTCACTTCTCGTATTGAACGATACGTTGGAGGACAGAGACATGCATGGTCTCAACTGTGCTGTCTGTGCTCTCTCATACTTCGACGCGACGTTCTGGTTTGAAAAGCGACTTTCTGAGTCAGATTCAAACTCTTTTTAAAATCATTAGTCTTCAGATGGAGAGCCAATGATTTATTGGAGGAAAAGGGGACCAATGCCGGAAAGTCGTGCAATGTTATCGCAAGAGCTGATTGTCAAGTAGCTGCTGGTGTTAGCTGACATTATAGCGTATTTATAAACTTGTAGTTCATTGGTCCTTTACTCTTTCTTTAATGATTGCTTTACACACAAATCTAAGCCACACGCGTGCGAACACAAGCGTGCGTTCACTACAACAAAGACAAGCACAATGCATGGCCATACACTAAGCTTACCATCAGTGGCATCCATGAACATCTCCCTCCGGAAATTCTCTTCAACACGAAGCACAAACGCTGCAGTGTGCGGAATCACTAGCGCCAGCAGAATCGCCAGAACCGTCGTCATCCTCATGTTCAAAGATGGCGTAGATTGTTTCATACCATAACGTGCTTTCCAGTGAAACAGACACGTCGCTGATGTAAGACAAGGAGAGTGGTGGTCAACAGCTTCCTTGAACCTCCACTGGTTGCTTCTGTGGCTACACCTTCTCCGCCCGTCGTTTCTTCGACAATATATTCGACAGCAGCAACAGATGGACTTACGACTAAGTTACATGTACATGTACGTGGATAATAGGACTTTGACACGGGAAATGTGCAAGAATACCGATTAACTTCTCGGGGACAATGGGGGAAAGTGGGACAGGTTCATGGGAGAGGAACGTGCTTCTCAAATTTTTACTTGGAAATCCGTCTATTGCTCACTCGCCCATCAACGTGTTCTCGTTAAAAGCCTGACTCACTTGAAGACACTTTTCGCAATGTACCTGGAAACTCAAGCCGCGCCTATCTCGTTAAGTAACCCACTACAAATACTCACAACAAATTGTGAGCAGTGGGTAGTTCTGAACAGGGTTTGCAAGTTCAGCTTCAACGTGATGCATCATCCACTTGACTAACTATCTCCGTCTCTCTTTCTCTTGTGACAGAGGGCTGAGAGGGTGTCTCGTCAACACCAAGATCGGTACATCACGTCCCTTGTCATGTCAGTGAAGGCTGATACGATGGTTGCCAGTGTGGGGAGCCTTATCGCAAAGAACTCTTCCACCCGTTGCTCAGTGCCTTCCCTGGACTGTTTGCAGCCAGGACACCATGTCCTGATACGTCCATGGCGCACTGTATGTGCGAGGGCGTGACGGTGCGCCCCATGTCCAACTCATGGGCGATAATTATGAGCTCGCCACCCGTTGTGCCTTGCAAGGTGCACTTACATGTATGTCTTAGTTTTCACAGGTGTCCGAGTTAACCCCATGCCAATCGCACATAACGACTACGTCCCTGTCCGTGGCCGTGGCCGTGGGGCGTGGGCTGTCTGCAACCATAGCAACTCCTCCGCAACTGTCCATGGATCGTGGGCTATCGGGAGCACCGTCCTACACACAGAATACGTGCGTGTCCGTGTGTGTATACATGTACATGACTTGTACTACTTTGTACTCTCTGGGCAATTGCAGAAGTTGACGCGTTTAGTCCTGCAGTGTGGCACTGCCAATGCTTCGTCCTGCAAGATCCAAAGGACATCTCCCTGTATCTCCTATTCCTGCAGAGCATTACAATCATGTATGTAATGCATCGTCGTCTAATATCCTGCTGAGACTGGAAGTAGAGATGGAACTTATGTACACAAGTTCATGATTTTACTGAGCTCTTCAAACAGTGGAAGGTGAACACCACACCACACCCAGGCAGTGGTAGCTTTGGTTAGCTTTGTCACTGGTATTCTCACACGTCACTCTGTGCTGCACCATCAAACCATGCATTCCGGCACTACAATAATACATGTACATGTGAGTGCATGCAGTGTGATGATGCCGCTCACACTACTCCTAACCATTGTAAAGGCATTACTCTGGAGACTGTAGGGAAGCTAGCCCGGCTAGCCCTAGATACATGTAGCAAGTAACAAGTACAAGTAATAATATTAGTTACATCTTCACAGCACACCTCAGGTCTCTACAGCTAGAGTCCTAGGTCAATCATGAGATGAATTCGGGAGCCAAGAGGCAGTTTTACTGCTAGTGTCACATTTCACGCAGGACACGGATGATCATCAGGCAAGCATTAGCTGCATGCAGTCTGTCCCTGTTGAACCTTGCCTCCACTCCAAAGCAGGACGCCCACATACGCTGCATACAAAGGCAATGATCTCCCTTGTAAATGTAAACAAATGTTTTGCTCCAAAGCAGGAATGAGTCTGTCCTGCTACTAGCAGGGCGGTTGGACAACCTGAAGCTGCCACAGTGTCCACATGACTGTAGTGGTGAAAAGTGAATTTAGTGGCAGCTATATTGTATAGATGTGGCTATATTGTATAGATGTGGCTATAGATGTACGTGTGCCGGTACACGTACATGTACATCTATACAATATAGCCACTAAATTCAGGTTGTCGGTGTTGCGTCGAATGTGAACTAGGCTAGGGTTAGGGGGTGGCTGGGGCGGTACAACTTTTTAGGTGTCATTTTGATTACATTTTGACTGCATTTTTGAGTTTATCGGCAAGGTGGAGATGAAATTTGAAAATGTTTTCTGGTGAATCTCTGGAGAAGAGCCTTCTCTAGCTTCCTATAGTTTTATTTTTACTTTTGGACAAAATTTGAAAAAGTTTTATGAAAGGTCCGTGAAAAAATAACACGAACCTTTCATAAAACGTTTTCAAATTTTGTCCAAAAGTAAAAATAAAACTATAGGAAGCTAGAGAAAGCTATTCTCCAGAGATTCACCAGAAAACATTTTCAAATTTCATCTCTGCCTTGCCGATTAACTCCAAAATGCAGTCAAAAATTTCCCAAAAAAGTTGTACCGCCCCAGCCACCTTAACAAGGTGGAGGACACCGTGTTCGGATACAGCGACCTTTCTACAACCATCCACGGTTGGTAGAGAGGGTCAGAACCGGGTCCAAGACCCATACCGTTCAGATGGTAGCAACCGACCGGGGCTCTACTAACCGTGGATGGTTGTAGTAAGGTCACTGTGTTCCGAACACAGTGTCCTCCACCTTGTTACATGCTGTCGACCAACAACATGTTTGAACGAAAACAAAGTTATCAAATACTTTTCTATAACTAATAGCTTGTGTCACCTTCACCTTTAGCTTAAGTCACAGACCTTTCTAGCTTTCCACGGATGGTGCTGGTGATAATGATGGATAAGGTATCGACACATGATACTTCCTGGCGGGTAGTACATTTACATGTAGAACAGGCATTGCACTGGTGATCGATGTCCGACTTCCTTTTGTGTGGACGGGAAACTGCATACTGCTTCTCACGCGAATTCAGTGTGGCTAGACCGTGCATACAATCATGTACAATGTACCTGCAGATCTGTTCCATGTCACTCAGCAGATCTAGCACCCAAACGGTGTGAGTCTGTGACCTAATATTAACAATCCGGGCTGCAGATTGCCGGGCACTAGCACTGTAGAGAAAATAAAATACAATTGGAGAATGCAGTTTCCCATGATTGTAATAATTATTACAACATTTCATGTGAAACTACACCCCCGATCACCAGACTATATCCAGGATGGACTTGGACGTGATCCTACACCACACAGCTGCACTATCAGCAGAAAGACCACCGGCCAGTATAGAATTGGTGAGGATCAGGTGCAGAAAAGGATCGACAACCGGCATGCTGCATGGGTACAGTGTTTTAACCTTCGCCAGCAGCAGTGGAAATAATACTAAGTCTTGCCAGCTACACTACGGTATTTTGGGATTATAGCAAGTCCTCATCAGCACAAGTGGTTGCACAAGAGCTGTCTTAGTATCTATCCAGAAGTAGTGTAATAATTGGCACACACCCAATCCTCACGGTAAGAACAATACACATTCAACTAAGCACCCCCCGCCCCTCCCCCCTCCCCCCACACACACACACCTTCCCCCCCCCCCCCCCCCCGTGGCAACAGACCCAATCACTTTCTGAGATACATATAGGTGTTCCGGCCACCGACTAGCACACCCCCCCCCCCCCCCCACACACACCCTCCCCCCCCCCCCCACACACACCCTCCCCCCCCCCCCCACACATACCACCTCCCCCCCCCCCCCCCCACACACATCCTTCCCCCCCCCACACACACACTCTCCCCCCCTCCCCCCCCCCCACACACACACCCTTCCCCTCCCCCCCCCCCCCCCACACACACACAAAGAGGATCCTTTTGTTTCAGTGTCTCGAACCCATAGAATAGTATAATAATCAACGAGGAATAAGCAAACAGGACAAACGGCGGCACAACAACAATGGATCAAGAATTGAACACACACACACCAGAGGACGATGTACCATGGTCAGCTAGTAGGCGAAGTAGGGGTGCATAACACTAAGGGAGACTGGAAAAGCTAATGAAAAACACACATTGACACACACACACACACACACATTGACACACACACACACACACACACACACACACACACACACACACACACACACACACACACACACACACACACACACGGGAGCTAAGCGTGGTAATAACATCTAATGCCAGAGGAGCACACACAGAGGATACACTCAGGGAGTGAGAGAAATGAATGTATCACATGACTGATCGACAGTGTTTCATCAGTGATTCCAGATAAGTAAATACAGCGGGGAAAGAGTAGCAATGATTGTAATGCACAGAAGCAAGGCGGCAGTAGGACAATACCACAAGGGCATGCTGCTGAGCTCGTCGAGAAAACGCAGCACATTCTCAGCGCTAAGTACGTACTACACACACACATACACACACACACACACACACACACACACACACACATACACTCACACATACACTCACACATACACACACACACATACACACACACACACACACATCATCATCAGGGGAGAATTGACAAGCAGCAAGTGAGCAAAATTGTTGCGGAAAGCGCCTGAATCGAGGTCAACAGCCAAGCAAATTATCATACGGCTCTCAGCTTAAGCAGCAGCAGCACCAGAGGCACCACCAGCAGCAGCGGAAGTGGAATTTAAACTCAGTCAGCTCAGCGGTATAACTATGGCTGTATTGCCCTTCTAGAAATGTTCCATGGGATCTTAGTGAGAGAAGCAATCCGTTACTCCATGTGTGCAGAGCATGGGTACACACACACACACACACACACACACACACACACACACACACACACACACACGCGTATACACACACACGCGCACGCACGTGACGTCGACACTTCTGCAGTAACAGACATGCTCTAGCGATCGTAAATATAGCAGCGAGAGAGAGAGGGGGGGGGGGGGGTGCAGAGCGGGGCAGGAAAGAACAGGGATTTGTGCAGAGCAGAGTAGGGTTTGAAGTTCTCAAGAAGGCTGTCTCTATCATTATTTAACTCAACATGACAGTCAGGGGTCTGTCACTGCAGCCGATGATGCTGATGCAATTGCCGGCGCCTTTTCTTAGTCACAGGTCGCTCGATTCCGCCAGGGTGTGTACCACGTAGCAACTGGATGTGAGGCGGATCATGGGAAGTACTATAGCATCGATAACTCACGCGCGCGCGCGCACACACACACACACACACACACACACACACACACACACGCTGACCTCCATCACATGGCATACCCATACCACCAGTCAACAGCAGACACTCCGCCATACGTAGTAAGAACACACCGCCGCGCCAGTCATCCTCGGCAAGCTGTCAGCTAATCGGGGTGCACACGATTCACTAGAGGTCGGTTTCTTCCACGCGCGCTCGTCGTTGCTCGTTGATCGATGGCCGTCGCGCACTGCTCCCAGTGGTGGCGTTGCGTGTCGGCGACATGGAGCTTCCTGGTAGCGTCTCCACACCGTCTCTCCAGCGCCCCACGTCACCAACAGGTGGAGACCGGCTACCACTCCATCCTTCCTCCAGCACCGGTGATGGCAGGTCCGGTTGTCCACGCGGCGGCGAGCTATTCGATATCGATGCATTTGCCGGTGTTGACGAATGCGTAACCATTGGATACCGGACACTGGTAGTGGTACCATTGGCTGGTGTGCGCGTGTTGGCGGCCACTTCGGTGGGGTGATAGTTGGGATTGTAGCATTCCGTCTCCTGGATTCCGCCACCGACCGGGGAGTAGTGAGGGTTGTCCGCCGCCTTGCTAATAACACGCTTGCGGAAGTCGTCCGACGGCCGATTGGCCTTGGCATAGTAGCCCACGGAGCCTGATGCAGAGGGCAGAACAATGAGAAAGTTACCGCAGGTACGTCAAGTGTTCAAAATACATATCGCTGCTGATGTTTTGATGTGCCTTGTTTCTACATGTGCATGAAAGTCACTACTTTGCTGCTTTGCTGCTCCAAAGCTGTAGTGAAGAGCCTGGAAATATATCGAATAATCGAAACGGAAAAGACTGGAAAACTCCAGAAAGACATGGTGTCTTCTAAGTGCATGTGTATCGCTATGGAGAGAAAGACAGAAACAAGGACAGAGACAAAGACGGAGACAGACAAACAGACAGACAGACAGACCACGGCTTACCTACAGAGCCGTAACCACTGCTACTGTACTGGGTTGCGTTGTCAGGTGCATACGTCACCTCTGTCTGCACAGTGGTAATACTACCAGTGGTACTGAACATCGAGCTGTGCCGCTGCGCATATTGACTTTGACCAGACAGGTGCATGCGTGCAAACACAATCGGGTCATTCTCCTTCACCTCCACGTTCTCGTAGAAGACGTCACGGTAGTCGGCTAGCATGGGAACTAGCTGCTTGAACGTCGGCCGATGTTTCTTGTCTATGGTCCAGCAGGCCAGCATTAGATTATAGCTGCAGCCATGGTAACACAAACGCAGTAAAACGTGCACATTCAGTGAAACTTGTCTGAGCCGACCGCTCATGAGATATTCAAAAATGTGGTCCCCATGTACAGGTGGTCTCCATATCCAGGGAAATTTGTTGACCGTAAATCACAGCCTTTGGTCCTATTTGTAGTGGTCCTCTGAGACAGGTGGTCACCTTATCAGAGTGGTCACCTTGACAGGTTCTACTCCACGTACACAGCGGTGGTCAATGGGGCCTGCAGCAGCGTATACCAAAGCTAAAAAAAAGCCATGCATCAGTGACTTTGTTACGCAGACCAGTGTTCGCAGGTCTGTAGCCGCTCTTACATTCATATGGCCGATAAATTTGGAAACTTCGCACCAGAGCCAGTCCCACCACGAATAAATTTTACTTCAGACGTCCAGCAACACCATCCTAAAGTACCTTCCGGCACCCCTGAAACTGGTCTAAAATCCCCCCCCCCCCCCCCCCCCCGCAGCCTGCCACATTTTACCTTCGTGACTGTTAGGAACATCAGGTGCAATGAATAAGTATATGTTATCGCATGGTTGCAAGGGCCTTATGGCATATTATTGCCCCGAGAGGTTAGCCCGAGGGCCGTAGGCCCGAGGGCTAACCTCGAGGGGCAATAATATGCCATAAGGCCCGCAGCAACCATGCGATAACGAATTTATCACATGGCCCACAGAGCAGACCATTGAGCTGCTGTTGAAATTGGCCCAAATGCCAACACATTATGACCACAATGTATATTGATGTGCTATCATTATCAAAACAGGAAAAATGAAGATATTTCTCCTACCCCCTAACAAAAAGTCTGCTACAGGCCATCAGAAGAGTATACAGTACTGAAAGACGGAGACAGAAAAAAGTGCCGGCACCGCATCGTCATAGCAATAGACATGGCAACGACAATAAATACAGCAGAATCATAATTTCAGTTGAAAAATTAAGAGTGCTACCACAAAGAGTTTCTTCATGTTTACATGTGTATCAGGAAGTTGTCAAATACAGTACTGCAACAAGTGCAAGTATTTGACGACTCCCTGGTGTGTAATTCTGAGGACAATTTTTCTTCTTCTTTTTTCAGCTCCAGATAGCTGTATTTTTCATTGCAAAACATTCCTGAATTGTTGTATTTGTTGTTCAAGCAAAGGTGAAGGCAGAGGACAAATGAGCCTGGTAAGAGTTTTGCGTGGCACATGAAGACCACACACAGCAGTGACTTTGCGAGGATCTGAAAACGCACGACGCTGAGTTGAATTTGTGTTATTTCAAATAATTGTTTGTGATCACAGTGCCACTTCGAGCAGAACTGAATCTTATCCAAAAGCTTACCGACGGTCAGGCTGCCAACATGACTGAACAAATGATCCCTGCAAGCACCACACGGCAGACGTCCGAGGCCATGTCCATTGGCGGGATGTCCATCTCCAAAAAGAATTCAATCTTCGTCTCAATGCTACACTGCGACTCGTCGTAGAGTCGTACATAATCTAACATTCTACAGAGTCGTCATAGTCACGCGAGGAAAGCTGAGATCGCCACTTTCGACCACGCGTTCACATGCCACCCTAGGCCCTGCGCCGTACAGTCACCATGCCCACCATGTTCACATCCCGTAGATTTCACGCGTACAGTCTCAGTCAGGGTTGTCACTGACGACGGGCTTTGGACGCGGGCGTTGGACTGATTTATTGCCCGCTCATACAGACCAGTGATTGGCCCGATCCAAGGAAACACTCACGTGACATGTGATAATAATAATTATTCTTATCAATACTCACAAGTCATCGGGGCATTTCGGTGGCATAGCCATTCGCCTCCCGGAAATGAGATACTCGATCATTTCGCTGTTGTCCACGCCAGGGTAGGGTGACTGTCCAAGAGAGAATATCTCCCACATTACTACGCCAAACGACCACTGTGCAAGAGATATACATACACACACAATGCGACATACACCATGTACAACCAGCACACACACACACACACACACACATACACATACATATGTAGTATCCCTGCCTGGCTAATACGGAAGTAATACGGAAGCAATACGGAACGACCTTATGTATATTAATTTTAGTGTATCTCCGCATATAAGCGTACGGCGTCTGCTGCATAAAAGCAGCTGCGCTTTTTCTGTTTTGATTAGATTAGATTAGATTAGATTAGATATCAACGAAAGATAACTCGAAGAAGTAGTCAACCTCTAGGTGAGCACCGGAGAGATCTTGAATCTTATTTATTTTGCAGCTTCTTCTTTCACTAATAATTATATCTCAGGTGTGTACCTGAAAGTAGAATAAAAGTAATTCTTGTTGATTTCACCGCGCCTACCACTCGGCTACCCATTACATTGGTGGCAGCGGTGGGATTCGAACCCACGCCTCCGGAGAGACTGGCACCAGCAACAAGAGGTCAGGGAGCACATTGATAAGCTGCGTGATCATCACATTATTCGTCCGTCGAACAGTCCCTGGTCTGCACCTATTGTCGTTGTCCGGAAGCCTGACAACTCCATTCGCCTTTGTGTGGACTACCGTCAGCTTAACAACATCACGGTAAAAGACGCCTTTCCAATGCCGCGTATTGATGATGCCATTGACGCCATGAGTGGTGCCCGCTACTTCACAACTATTGACCTCGCTTCTGGCTACTGGCAAGTCGGCATGGATAAAGATGCCCGGCGTAAGTCTGCCTTCGTCACTCCATTTGGCTTCTATGAGTGGACCTGCATGCCTTTCGGCTTATGCAATGCACCTGCTACGTTTCAGCGCCTGATGAATGCTGTTCTGGGAGATCTTATTCCATCCACGTGTCTTGTATATCTGGATGATATCATTGTCTTCTCAAGGACGTTCAAGGAACACCTCCAACGGTTACGTTCTGTCCTCGACCGTCTCCGTGAGGCCCGCCTCAAAGTGAAGCCGTCTAAATGCTCTCTAGTCAACTCATCTGTTGGATATCTTGGTCATGTGTTCTCTGCTGATGGTGTTCGCCCTGATCTCGCCAAAATTAAGGCTGTTTCCACCTGGAAGCAACCTACGTCCATCACGGGTGTGCGCCAGTTCCTCGGCTTTGCATCATACTACAGGAGATTCATCCATGACTTTGCTAAGATTGCGACACCTCTGCATGCGCTAACAAGGAAGCACTCAACATTCGCCTGGCCACCCGAGGCACAGAATGCCTTCGATCAGCTCCGCCAACACCTCAGCTCAGCACCCGTCCTTGCCTATCCTGATGCCAATAAGTCCTTCATTCTGGATACAGATGCTAGTGATCATGCCATTGGTGCGGTCCTTTCACAAATCGGCTCCGATGGTGCAGAACATCCCATCGCCTATGCAAGTAAGACACTGTCCTCTGGTCAACGTAATTACACAATGACAAAGCGTGAGTTACTGGCTGTTATTGAATTCACTCACTATTTCCGCCACTACTTGCTCGGCACCACATTCCTACTCCGCACTGATCACAAAGCCGTCCTTTGGCTATCTTCATTCAAGAATCCGGATGGCATTGTTGCACGCTGGATAAAACGGTTATCAGCGTTTGACTATGAAACTCGGCATCGCCCTGGCTCTCAGCATGTCAACGCCGATAGTTTGTCAAGATTGTGTGGACATGTGTGTTCTTCCCCTGCTGCCAAGAGTATGTGTCTGCCGCCTGCTGCATCTGCTGCTATGAGTTCATGCGGTGTCTCTCTGTCCACAGGCGAGCTCGACCAATGCACTCGTGAGCCTGCTCCGTCAGCGTCCTGGCTGCCGTCTACCTCCCTCCGCACTAGCCAAGCTGTGGATCCCTCGATTTCTCTAGTGATGAAGTGGGTGACGTCACAGCAACGACCACCTAAGGGATCAGTTGAGTTAGCTGCTGTTCATCCTGATGTGCACCGACTCTGGACCCAGTTCAATCGTCTCATTGTCCAAGATGGTGTTCTCTACCGAAGGTATGAGTCTACTGATGATCTGTCCTCGTATCTTCAATTGGTCCTGCCTGTGTCACAACGTCCTACTGTTGTCAGATCACTGCATGCCGGTATTGGATCGGGTCATCTTGGCGTCATCCGCACCATCGACAAGGCCCGTACACGGTTCTACTGGCCCCACATGGCTGATGACATCGAACAGTGTGTTAGAACCTGCCCGGAGTGCCAAAAACGGAAAGCACCTCAGCCCAAACCGAAAGCACCTCTGCAATCGCAAACATCATCCTACCCAAGCCAGCGTGTCGCCATGGACATCATGGGTCCCCTTCCTATCACTGATCGAGGAAATCGGTACGTATTAGTCATAATGGATTACTTCTCCAAGTGGGTCGAGATTTTCCCCATGCCCAACATGCTCGCCTCTACTGTCGCCGGTTTGTTCTTCAATGGTTGGATCTGTCGCTATTGTGCACCCGCTGCCTTGCACACTGATCAAGGTTCCCAGTTTGAGAGTCGCTTGTTTCAAAGCCTGTGCACTATGCTTGATATCACCAAGACCAGAACCACACCCTACCACCCACAAAGTGATGGCATGGTTGAAAGATTCAACCGGACACTAGAAGCTATGATTGCAACATCCATCTCTGATCACCGAGACTGGGACTTGCATCTCCAACCCACGGCGCTAGCATACCGCACTAGTGCATGCATAGACTGGCTATTCTCCATTCCGCCTCCAGTTTGGTTATGATCCGGTTCTGCCTCTCGATGTGATGTATGGTTTACCCCGTAACTCACCACCACCATCTTACCCTGAATTCGTCTCTTCTATTCGTACTTCAACTGAGACTGCCTTTGAGCGTGCCCGCCAGCACGGCCTTAAATCACACCAGCACCAGAAGAAGGGTTACGATGGTACATCTCGCCCGCCACCGAAGTTCACGAACGATCAGCTTGTTCTCCTACATTCACCAGTGGTCCCTCTGAATGAGTCCCCCAAGTTTCACCGATTCTGGACAGGACCATATGTCATCCAGAAGGTGATCGATGATGTCACAGTCCGCATTCGTTCGTTGTCGGATCGCCAGAGGCTTTCAATTGTTCACGTAAATCGCCTGAAGCCATATCATCAAGTAACCGACGTAGATCTACGTCCTGCAACACCACCGACATACGATCCCGAGATACACACCACCCCTACACATACACCACTACCGCAACTCCAACCCCCCGCTCCGCCTCCTCCTCAACTCCAACCCCCCCGCTCCGCCTCCTCCTGCACTTCCGTACAATCTCCGGCCCAGACAGAACATTCACCCACCTGCCTACTTTTGAAAATCACGAGGGCGTGATTATCTGTAGGAAGGGAGGGTGTAGTATCCCTGCCTGGCTAATACGGAAGTAATACGGAAGGAATACGGAACGACCTTATGTATATTAATTTTAGTGTATCTCCGCATATAAGCGTACGGCGTCTGCTGCATAAAAGCAGCTGCGCTTTTTCTGTTTTGATTAGATTAGATTAGATTAGATTAGATTAGATAGCAACGAAAGAATTCGAAGAAGTAGTCAACCTCTAGGTGAGCACCGGAGAGATCTTGAATCTTATTTATTTTGCAGCTTCTTCTTTCATTAATAATTATATCTCAGGTGTGTACCTGAAAGTAGAATAAAAGTAATTCTTGTTGATTTCACCGCGCCTACCACTCGGCTACCCATTACACATACACACACACACACACACACACACACACACACACACACACACACACACACACACATACACACACACACACACACACACACACACACACACACACACACACACACACACACACACCACACGCACGCACGCACGCACACACACACACACGCACGCGCACACGCACACACGCACGCACACACACACACACACACGCATACGCACACACAAACACAAACACACACACACACACACACACACACACACACGACCCCCCCCCCCCCCCCGCACACACACACACACAAACACGACATCATACACACAGCACGCAGTGTACAACACTGCAAACTATCAAAAAACCGAAAAACTAGTCCGGCCAGTATCCTTATCGCCTGGTGGGTCGGGTCAGGTCGGCTACACTGACCTGCACGAACATGTTATTGTAACACCAAGAGCACATAACCCCCAAGAGTGTGAAACTCCAGCTATGGGGTCTCTCCGACGGCAGAACTTCACATCACGTGATGAACCCGTACACATTGTTTGCGTTTGCACTCTGTGCATGATAGATACAGGGTTGTACGCAACCCTAGTTTGGGTTCAACTCTCTTGTGGTCACTTTGCACTGTTTGCCAGCGCAACTTTTGAACTTTCGAACCATGTCACGTGATGTGAAGTTCTGCCGGCGTAGCACTGTGTAGAGATTGTGCAGGCAGTTGCACACTCTTGTCTCTTGGGTGTTATGTACAGTCAACTTCACTTATAACGACACTCGGCGGGGCTTCAGAAAAGTGTCCTTATTCGCGAAGTGTCCTTATACCCCAAGTCTCATTATGTGTCACAGTTGGATGGGACTTTGCTCTGGGCATGAAAATTATGTCGTTATTCGCGAATTGTCGTTATATCCGCAGTCGTTATTAGCGAAGTTGACTACAGTCTTGCTATCTCTTGCTACCATCACTCACAGGGGCATCAGACACAGTAAGGTCACTACGGTATTGACCGTACCACTCGTTGTCCCAGGTACTCTGCGCATCAATAGAATGCACTGATCTGGGCTCTAAATTTCGAACTTTTCAGAGGAGCCACCCCAGCCCCACAAGTAACTCGTACTTCAGGTGGCTGGCCGTACCACCGTAAAATACCTTCCGACGCCCCTGGACTCACCACATCAGTCATAGAGTTGAAGACTTGATCCTGCAAGCTTTCAAACGCCATCCACTTGACGGGCAAACGACGTGGCGTGCCCATCACGTAATACACTTCGCCGTGGATGTCTCGCGCCAGGCCGAAATCACCTATCTTGACGATCAGATCTTTGTTCAGCCTACATGCGTCCAGCAAAACAACACAACACCACGACCAAATATGGGAGTAGAGAAAATGGAGTTAGAACGCTGTGTACTGTAAGTCTAAAAAATTTCGGCACGTTCAAATTTCGGCCTCCCAGGGCTAAAACCCATTTCGGCCGCATCAAATTATCGGCCTGTACTGCTGCCGCCTGTACACACTGAACCTTGCAAAACCAAATTTCGTCCGCGACAAATTTTCGGCCAATTATGATCAGCCCGAAAATAGCCGAAAATAAATATGTGCCGAATATTCGTTGACTTACATTACCAGGTAAATTCCTAGGATTGCTTATTCCAGGACTGGTGGAAGCAGTTCTTTATTGGTCCTGCCATACCCTGACCTTTCATACTCTGTGTATGATATGTAGCGGGGTATACACATGACCTCCTCAGCAGTAAACACACCGGCATTGGTGGCCAAAAAGTTGGTCCGGCCATGGCCTGACCAACCGGACCGGTTCCGCCTGGCCTGTATTCAAAACATTGAATAGGATGTGATCTAGGCCAAACAACCAAACACACACACACACACACACACACACACGCACGCATACACGCACCCATGCGCACGCACACCCCCCCCCCCCCCCCCCCACACACACAGAACAAAACCTTACATGCAGTTTCGTGTAGCCAAATCACGATGGACAAAGTTCTGGGCGGATAGGTACGTCATTCCGTCGAGTATCATGGCGCAGAATTCCAACAGCTGAGCCACAGACATTTCCCCAACGGGGCCATGCTGGGGTTCAAGGCCCCGGGAGCGGCGCAGGTACGAGCGTAAGTCCCCATTGTGCATCATCTCCAGGCATACCATGGGCGGCTGGTCACCTTCAATGCAAACCCCCATCAGTGCCACCACGTTCGGGTGATCAAACTCTTTCATGACGACGGCCTCTTCTAGGAATTCATAGAGATCGCTCTGTGCCGATACAGCTGCAGAAAACAAGAATATTTACATCCACACACGCACATGCACATGCATGCACGCGTGCGCACACACACACACACACACACACACACACACACACACATGCGAAACACATACAGATGCACATGTACACACACGCACGCACATACACAAACACATTTGTGAATGTCGCTGTCCGACGATCGCTGAGAAACGTGAAATGCTTCAAGTTACAGCCACACAGCCTGTCACCTCCGCTGTTAGTGTACATTGCTCTGCACGTTAGTGTAGTGAGAACTCAGCTCTCGAGCTGCCTCGCCCAGCAGCCCTGTTTGTGCAGCACAATACTAACAGGCCCTCCTGAACCGGTCCGGTTGGTCAGGTTAATACCGGACCAACTTTGTAGCTACCAACGCATATTTACTGCTGAGGAGGGCACACGTCCCCCGCCATGTTATACACAAACTGTATGGAAGACTATGATACGACTGGACCCTCACACTTCCAGAACACACGGGTTTTATAGTATTCATTATGGAAGAAGGATTTTGACAACACCTATCACACGTGTTACTGCCCTGCGCACACATGTCAAGGCAGTCCGCTGGGGAATCCCGACCTGCTCTCTAGCTCAACACTCGTATACATGTACTTACATTTCAGGGTTTTGATAGCCACCTCGCGCTCTGCATCCCCGTAGACAATTGATCCTTTCAGCACTCGGCCAAAAGCACCTGCAGCCAACACATCGCAGTTTCAGCCGGACACGATGGACTATTAAAGAACGTGTAACAGGACAACAATAGGGCATCATTGACAGCTCCCATAGCACTCACTGACATACCAGCATATCAGTATTGGGTACTCACTAGCAATATCAAACGCCCACACCACACCACACCACACCACACGCACGCACCCACGCACACACACAATACACACACACACATACACACACACACACACACACACACACACACACACACATGTGCACCACCAGCACTACCAGCACTACCAGCACCACCAGCAACTACACCACAATCAGCATTAGGCACTGACCTCGGCCAATTTCCTTGCCATAACTGATGATGTCACGAGGTAGCAGGAACCCATCCAGGGTTTCCGTCCACTCCTGACGTAGCTTCACCATGACACGCGTCACTTCCTCTGTATATGGAGAAGGGTAACCATAGCAACACGCACATAGTACAAAACAATGACGAGCACTAAAACCTCAAAGCCCTCCTTGGGCACCCTGTAAGAAGGCCAGAGGCCTGTTGGGTATACCCAAGTAAAATAATACTTCCTCCGCGTCATTAAAAATTGTCGTTTCCCAGAGCAATTTTTCA
>NC_088648.1:3249726-3272226 GCF_964019385.1 Sycon ciliatum | reverse complement strand
ACAATGAAACATCTCAGGTTCCGTCGAGTTTGGATTGCTAAACGGAGTCAAATGGTGCTGGACCCGCATCGGTCTGACGAAGTGCGTTCTTGCGATATTTTCGATTTCTTGGCGGCTGCATCCTAACGTCTTGCCCGTCCCAATACGCCCATTGCACAATGACATAATTTGTACCGCCAACACCCCACCGGGCACACAGCCACCTGTGCATGGCCGTGTGGGGGTGTTGAACAGTGCATTGCCGAGGCCAGCGTACTCACATACCGCATTTCTCATGTCTTCTATATTCGGCAAAGTGCACCCCTGCTCCGCAAGGCTGTGTAGCTGGGTTCATAGGTGACCTGGACCCTCCCGGCCGGGGACCCATTATTGGCAAAGAAAATCACACCTGCATGCCATGCGAAGGGCTCACCCACAAGATGTGGTCAAAATGTATCCGATTTGACCCAGAAGTCATTTTCATGGACTTCTACCATCATCCCCTTCACACCTTATGCTCGTATTTGATGCATACCGGTAACTAACTGATTTACAATTCAACCTAACCATACTACAGAACTGCCGGGCACCAAAGAACTGGGGTCAGCCTCCTAGCCTAGACCATTCTTATTTTCATGTATTACAGTCTATGCACAGTGGAGTCATCGTGTATACATTGGTATGCTGTGCTTGGTGATATTCCAGCCTGGCCGTTCTTCCGCGCTCCGTTCTTCGGCGCCTGACAGTACCATAACTAGCCGATTGACCGTATCAGCTAACCATAATTGTTATTATAGTGGGGATTACGAACCACGACTTGCCGAAATGATTTGCTTAGACTCACCCCTTCGTACACCCGCCAGTCCATAACGTTGTGTGTGTAGCGTGCGGCGAATGAAGCAAAACCATTGTTGATTGCGAATAGGGTCGGTGTCTCCGAACCGTTCTGGATGAACTGGACCTCACCTGTGCACAAAACACATGCACACGATACATACACACACACCTCAGACCTCAGACCTCAGACCTGCCCATCGCGGAAGCGATGATAGCGAACAGCTATGTTAGACATAGCAACTTGTGCTGGGATTACACCATTCAACAGCTTGCAAGGCTGATGAATTGACCGCCACACACACAAACATACACACACACACACACACACACACACACACACACATCATGTACCATGTATACGCCCGTCGCAAGAGAAGCACGCAAATCTGCAAATGCACTGGATGTGCACCCACAGATTTTCTCTTTATAGCAACGATAGTGGACCTGATTCTGATTGAAACAGATCGAGACAAGCGCCAGATAACTGTCTAATCCACACAACTGGCGAAGCCATGTGAATCCCCCCCCAATGCACAGCTGGTCTACACCACACGGAGTACATCTAAATAGGACGGCCAAGACAGTTACCTATGCGCATGCTACACTTGCTGGAGGAACCAATACAAATATATATACATGCATTACACAGACACGCACACACACACACACACACACACACACACACACACACACACACACGCACACACACACATAGAACCTTAGACATTAAAACGGCCACTTGCAGCTGTTGTAGCGCTGCAACAGAGGCAGAGAAGGTAAAGCTACTTCCGAAGTACTACTTGCACTCCTCTGCACAGTTCGAACAAGGTAGGACACGCACCTATTATTAGGCTCAAAATCTCGCGTTTGCCTTGTACCTAGTTAAGTCTCACGCGAACCGTGATTTTTTTAGCTGTGACCCAGTTTCTGTAAGTCTATGTCGGCCCATTCAAACTTCGACCGCCCAGGTCTAAAACCCATTTCGGTCGCATCAAATCTTCGGCCTGTGCTGCTGTCGCCTGTATACACTATCACACTGAACGTTGCAAAACAAAATTTCAGCCGCAACATGTCCTGGCCGGTATTAGCGGATAGTAACTATGCATCGAATATTTTTGGACTTTCATTATAGGTTACTAGTATGTGATAGAAGTCATGATGATGAGTCGGCGGAATTCACGAACTGCTTATGGGCGCCGTGTGGACAGCAGAATCGCTGATGGGCGCTAAGCATACAGAGTGAGTCGCTAGTGAATCGCTGGTGCATCGTTGTGCCGCGACGTCGCCAAAAAAAAGCATCTAGACGGACTACGTAATCGCACAACCTGCATACTACGGCATGTACATGTACGCTATTTGGTGAGGGCTTTGGTCAAAACGGCCGTGTGCAAAGACACCCCCGCAAATACGGCAATAAGTCTACGCCTATGTTAACAGACACATCGGTTTTACCTTTAGCTTCGCCAAAATTCTGCGCCTGAAAGGTCGGGTTCACCCTCAAGTCGAACGCGGCCGTTTCACGCACACTGGCTAACGCGCACAGCACTATGGCAGAGAGTAGTAGACTCCAGCATGATGCGTGCTCTTCTCGTAAGCGCGCCCGATGCATCAGCAGCCGCCTGAGCAGCATCCTCACACCCCGGTTCTTCTGGACAACAAGGTGCCAGACTTGGTCACTGATCACGGGACGGTTAACGATTACTGTAGGCAAACATGCAAAAGGATAAGAATCACACAGAGAAAGGTTGAGGCTGGTGACACCTGCATAAACTCAGCATGAGCCTTCCCTTACAGGCGATTCAGACTACGGGCAATATCACGTGTGAACTTGAATTTCCATGGTGATGAAGTCGTGTTCCAAAATGTTATGTACAGTCTCTGATCAAATACGTCCGAGTCGTAAAAACGTGGTCACCATGGTCACAGTTGGCCGTAGTCTGAATCGCCTGTAAGGACCGCCTTTTGGAGAAAAAGACATCAAAAACAGAGTCGGAAAGGGGGTTCCATGCCGCATGGCAAAACTATTGTTGGAAAACGGTCAACCCTTGACCCATTTATGGCCGATAGGAAGATGAGCATGTGTTCGGAAGGACTGTAAAACGGAGTCCAGAGAGCAGGGCAGTGGCGTGGACAATCCATATTCAATGGGTGGTCAATAGGAAGTCTAATGACCAGACTAGTCCTCTAAACACTGCAACACATGATGTAAGGGATTCACAGTGTCGGCATGGTCCTAGTGGACCAACTACATGTACATGCAATGGGTCTATAGTATAGCCTAGGGCAGTATAGAGATCAGACTACTACTAGTGTGCAAACGCTGCAACACATGATGTAAGGGCTTGATTGGACTTGTATAGTTGCCCCGTGACTAATTGCCTGCTCGCCTCTTTAAAAGGCAGCATAGCCAGCTGGAGATTGAGATTCCATGTCTACATTCTCAGCTCGTTTTGTTATTATTTCACTGCATGCCTCTCAAGCCTCAACGTGTCGTCAAGACCCATACTGCCTGTTCGGCGCCTCTCCCTTCTTGGCAGTGCCAATGATTAAATAAATAAATTTGAAACACTTCTCTGCATGAATGATTGCACGCTAACTACTAGTACTAGTCCTGCTGCTGCTGCTGCTGCTGCTGCTGCTGCTGGCCTGCAGAAGGCTATGTATAATTATATGTATGCTTGCCCTGACTGCACACACTCTCAATCAAGACACATCAAGTTAGTTTAGTGTCCACTTTCTTGGCCCTGAAACATCTATACCCCATAATGAATGCACTTTAGTAGTGACAATTTGTAACTCTTTACCCCCCCCCCCCCCCCATGGCGAGATGCCAATAAGGAAGATTGATAAGTGTGATACCAATAGTATTGCCACTGGTCCCAAACAGCTAGATGGGAATTAAATTGTGTTTTGCATCTTGGTATGCGAATGTTCAGAGCGTGTTCCGTGCTCTGATGCTCAAAAACTAGTGCTCAGCCACACAAGAGGAGGTGGGCACAGTTTTGAAGTCTAAGCTAGCCGCAGGGTTACTAGTACTCCACCCTTTGAGAGCATCACCAGGTCCACAAGACGAGCAACAGCACACTGACCACACAGTCATCCACAAGACGAGCAACAGCACACTGACCACACAGTCCCTGTGAGTACATGTCCACAAGACGAGCAACAGCACACTGACCACACAGTCATCCACAAGACGAGCAACAGCACACTGACCACACAATCATCCACAACACCAGCAACAGCACACTGACCACACAGTCCCTGTGAGTACATGTCCACAAGACCAGCAACAGCACACTGACCACACAGTCATCCACAAGACGAGCAACAGCACACTGACCACACAATCATCCACAACACCAGCAACAGCACACTGACCACACAGTCCCTGTGAGTACATGTACTGTACAGGCAGAACATTTCGTCCGTCAATCATTCCGTCCAACTCCAAAGAAAGGGAGTTTGTATTGTTGTAAATTTAGCCCCATGGATCATAAGAGGGTATTGAAAAGCTGGACAAATCGACATTAGTCCGGCATCAAATTTAGTCCAAAAGCTCCTTGGACGAAAAAGACGAAATAAAATTCCAGACGAATATTTCTGCTCATACAGTACTTTTTTTTCGGAAGCGCAGTAACACCTGTCAAGGCAGCGACCACTCGTATAAGGCGACCACCTGTCCCAGAAGACCACTGCAACTAGGACCATCGGCATTACTAGTATTTCCAGTCAAAGGACCCTGGATAAGGCGACCACTTGTCCAACAGGACCACTGAGACCAGGACCACTGAGACCAGGACCACTGAGACCAGGACCACTGAGACCAGGACCACTGAGACCAGGACCACTGAGACCAGGACCACTGAGACCAGGACCACTGAGACCAGGACCACTGAGACCAGGACCACTGAGACCAGGACCACTGAGACCAGGACCACTGAGACCAGGACCAAGGGCTGTCATTTCCAGTCAACTGACCCTGGATAATGAGACCACCTGTACATGGGGACCATGTTTGTATAGTCCATTGAGGGGTCAGCTTAGGGCGCGTTCGAATTGTCACTCTTTGACTTTTCGAGGAGCTTCATTTTTCTGAAGAGGTGGCCTTATTGGCCTCTTCAGAAAAACGAAGCTCCTCGAAACTCATCCGATGGGAAGGTGGATTAGTTTCGAAGAGTTTGGAATAGCTACGTCACGTAGTACGTGGAGATGGTCGATCTGATCGGCCGTCATCATCGCCATGACAATTCCACTGAAAAACTCTAAAATGATAGAAACCGTTCTAATGGGACACTTCAACTAATCTCTTTATAAAATTTGTTAGAACAGTTGATGAAGACAATTCAAACGCGCCCTTAGACAGGCTTCACTGTAGAAGAAGTCAAGCGAGAAATTTGAGTAAAATGTGCTTCTATTAATTTCCGCAATTAGTCAACATGCGACTCTTAACTAAAATGGAACTCAACTTGTCACACGTGATCAACAGCAAGTCTCAATGTGCACGAATATTACTTTGGAAAATGGCACCAGGTGTGGTTCCAAATCTAAAATTTAAGTTGACAGATTCCGGAAATATCAAACATACATGTATTCCCGCCGTCACGATGACTTTATTATTTACAGTGCACAAGGAAACAGCAACTGTTCACCGCTCCTTGGCATGTGAGCTTAGATGGGGAACAAGTCAAATGTGCATGCCTCTCAGGAGCAGATAAGTACGGCGAATGAGGGGAGTAGGAGAGGAGGAGGTTGGAGGAAGTGCTAGTAGCTTATGCCAATCATCTGGCAAATAGTCCACGACAAGAAAAATGCGTTCTTGCACCCATGTCACCCGGCGGAATATAAAATCTTCGTCCTGCGGACGATTGTACAATTTATGGGCCCATTGACATTCCAACATATTGCAAAGTATTACATGCCCATTGACATTCCAACCTATTGAAAAGTATCATGTGCCCATTGACATTGCACCCTGTTGAAAACAGTCACTGGAAAGAATGCGCTGAAACGGAACGCTGCTACCCAGGAATTCCACATTCCATGAACTTTTTCTTTTTTTTTAATACAGTGTTTTCGGCTTCTTCTCCTGTAGGTTTTTGATTTTTTTGTTCTGCATGTAAGTAGAGGTCGTGTGACGGCACCCTATTGGCAGTGACCCAGTAGCCTTCCAATCCATCGGTGTTTGTTGTTTGTGGTTTTTGCTGTTGTTGTCGCTGGTGTTGTTGTTGTTGGTGTTGTTGTTGTTGTTGCTGGAGTTCTTTATTCTCACGATGGTACCATCGGCAATAAGAGAGTTGTTGATGTTGTCGTTGATGATGCTGTCGCTGTATCTTTCTTCATTTGAATTCGCAAACCAAACGTTCCCCGCAACGCGCACTGCTCGCAGACACACCAGTACACGATGTGTGTGATGTCCCGCATACACTGTTCACCAGGATGCAAGCGCATCCCGCGGACGCTCAGCTTCCTACATACTATTGTATGCCGCTCGTACACATCATTTTCAAGGACCTGGGAACAGAATTGTACTGCGCCAGGAGGAAATAACGGAACGCTCATCATCTGGCAAAGCACAGCTTGGTTTGTGGATGTCTACCTGACGCTACCCAGTCATGTACTGCTCAGTACAGTCTAACACACGACTCTACAGTGCTGGCAACTGAAATCCGACCCCCCCCCCCCCCCCCCAGAGGCTCACATGGCAAAGACCCAATACAGGATTGTAACACTTTGAAATATAGGGGGTCGAATTTCAGTTGCCACCTCTGTACTGTCTGGAGTATACTGTGACCCTGTAGACTGCAGTACATGTACCTGTGAGCTGCTGTGTGCAGTGACTTGTGTGTACAGTGTGGTGTAGATCTACTCTACATGTACAAAGAGTCTGACTACTATGCACTTGGTTGACAGTACTCAATAGTCAGTACTGCAGAACCAGAAGTCTAGGTGCGCTCATGTCGCAGATCCTGCACCCACATCTGCCACGTGGTGGAGCATCCGGGCCATACCTGTATCCAGTACATGTTTTACTACTACTACTAGTACTAGTAGTAGTAGTAGTACAATGTAATCACCCAGCCATTCATACACAACTCACTGCCTACCAGCGTGAACTATCACAAAACACCTCATCAACTCCGCGATCCGATCACAGGAATCCAGTGCATACTGAAGTTCTAGCACAGGAGGATAAGACCTCGTTACGAACAAAAGACACACAGAGAAATGCCGACAGTTTTCGCGGGGCAATCAGGAACGGCGGCGATCCAAGGCTTGTGAGAATGCTGCGCAGCCAAGCAAAGGTTATCAAGCAAGGCGTCAGAAAGCGTATCACACGACAATCCAGCAATCAACATTCACCAACTCGCCACGCTAGCCTCGTCGCTCCACGACCTGAGTACAGTGTTTTCTTGTTGCGCCTGATCGTAGACTTGACGAATTCATTTTCCTCCACGTGGTGACCAGTGTCCCCGCGCAGGTACGCAGCCTGAGCCCCCACGCCATGGCCAAAAACAGGGCTAGCCCAAGGAAAAAACTCTGAAAAACGCCCCATCTGGACCATTTCCTCATACCATTCTTCCTCAACCAAACAGGTATTTTCCAGAACACATCGAAGCGATTGCATCGACGGACATACGTGTAGATCTACACTAAACGGTATGAAGACCTGAAGAGTGAAGTCTACTGACCAACAGCAAATTGCTGACAAAACGTCCAGGAATATGAAGACGCTGTAAATCTCTTTCACGCAACCAGCGCAGCTCCTAACCTGAACTGACTCGAGTGGCATTTTTCATTCACAGAGAGAGAGAGAGAGAGAGTAACAGTCTCAATGATGAGAAGTCAAAATAAATTACAAAAGGGTCATGGATCCGCTGGCGACCCCGCCGGCCGGGAAAAATTACAACATCGATCGTTTCGTCCCCGAACAAGGAAAGCGTCTACGGAACTAAGTAACTTGGAACTTCCCATTCCCGCTACTGGCGATAGTTCTGTGTTCTAGGTACATTTTAGAGACGCAGCATCTCTTTGCGAAGCAGAACAGATAGAATTATCCTGCCACTGGGGAATCTCGGGACTGACCAACACAAGCTAGGAAGCACCAGCCAGAGCTTCTGTTTGCAGGTATGTATCGGGGTACCTTCGGATATCCGTTCATGTTCAACTGCAGAACGATTCTACGCCTTCGGAGATTGTATTTCCTAGGTGGTTAGAGCTTACTTACTAACTTAGGTTCCCTGCTGGCAATATCGAGAGCAAGTAGGCCAAACTACGATCGGAATGTGGGTCGTATCTGATTGCAGCATGCGCGGACCTCCGGCTCCTCGCCCTGTGAAGAGCTATCCCAAGCCAAGGACTACATACAGTCATGTACTATGCTGCTACCACGTGATCGAATCCAACGCAGCCGAAAATACACACAAGAAACACAGCGCTAGCCGTAGTAATCAAAGGTGCGAGCGCTTTCTACAAGAGTGCGGCCGTGCATTCCAAGAATGCGAGAGAATGAGCGAAGATACGACATGGCATTCCGGACCTTCAGGGACGCCCGCAAGGGGCAGTTTTACATTCTGCTAGTGGATGAGGCAAGCCAGAACTACTCCCAACTGTCCGCTGCAAGACCCGCCGCAGAACGAAAACATAACGCAATTTCTTTTGTCGCTTGTGCGAGGAATAATGAGTAAGAATCCATCGTGCTTTCTTCGTGACAAGCCGGGCGGTATTTCGTGTCCAAGCTAGAGTGGGCTATAGCATCGACACAACGACTCGATGCTCATATAAAAGATTTTGTAATTTGTAGCTGGCACACAGTGATTTTGTCAATTATTGAACAAGAAAGTGGACCGTCTGGGATCATATCCACAGCAACGTTCTACTAGTATTCATTCCTGAGGAACCTGCCCTGACAAAAGTAGATTTTGCAATTGAAAAAAAACTGGACGAGCAAGTCATTTCCTACGAACACTTGCGCTCTGTTTTTGGAGTCGACATCACAGACACGCGGAGCGTGACTACCGCGCACTGTACGTGCTTCCGATCGCGAAAGACAGACAGAACTAGGCCGTGTGGGATCGCACACCACACGGACACAGATCAACAGCAAACGCAACACGATACGACAACTAAGCACACCATCTCAGTACACGAGGAACGACAACATTTGTACAGCGGGTAACACAATGATGATCGTACTGCGCTGTAGAAGTCTATTGTTTGGCAGCTATGTGCAGCAGTTGACTCGAGCACATAAGTCTACTGTCATCGTAACGCATCATTGCATGCAGTCATTGCACTCCACAGTGATTTCCACACACATACACAACGCGGCCACAAGACAAACAATGGACATACTAGGAACAATCACAAACTGAGATATTATCACAGTTTGGGTGGTCAACATACGAACCCTGGAACAAGCGAGGGGACTTCAACTTCAAGTTCAAACGCATACCGGGGGGACGGGAGTGAGCGGAGGGCACCACGAGCGTGGAGTGAAGTACTGCGAGCAAGCGGAACCGGGGTTTCACTAGCACTGTTCCTTACCAGCAAAGGGAATTACTTGTGTGCGAGTAGCTCTAGCAGGGTCACACAGTCAGTACACACACTGCTGACTTGTCCACCACCACCACCACCACCAGTCCACCCACACAGCCACTGGACTACTACAGTACCAGGCTGTAAGTACTGCTATCTACTTAGTACTACGCTACTCGTGGAGAATCCTGCCCTGAATCTCAGAAATGCCGTCCACCTTCGTCACGCAGACAGGAAAGAGACATTACAAAAAGAAATCTCCACTCTGAACTGACTACTGCCCTACAATCCAGGCTCAGTTTTGCCGTACGAGATTCACCACAATGAAGGTTTGTTGGACAAAGGCTTGTTTCGCCGCTTGGCATTGTTTGCCTCTCTTCCGAGCGCTGCTGAAATCAGTTTTTCTATGCTATCTATCTGCTCGCAAGCACAAGTAGCGCACATGTGCCTATTGTGGTAGCGAGCGATATCTTCCACAAGCGAAAGGCGGGAAGTAGTGATATCTATTTTCAACTCAAGCAAAGTAGGAAGGGAAATTACAGTACTTGTGATTTTTCGCACTGTTTAGTCTTCGCGGGCATACTAGATCTACAACGACTATGGTCAGAGCATATGCAGGTCACCCAGACTCGGCCAGAGTATCACCTCTGGCGGCTCTGCTCCATCGATTCACCGACCGTCCAGCTTTGTCATCTTCCATTCACATCACGACAAGCCGCTGTATCATACAGGCTTTACAGCTACCCTCTTTCAGATGCGTGGGTCCCAGGCACCACGGATCGCTCGCTACGGATATCACAGTTCACCGCTCACGCACCAAGACACACAACGACGAACAATGGCCTCAGCCAAGTCCAGCCGCAGACCGTAGTCTACTCCACGAGGCCGAGGGTGAGGGTGTTCTTGGCAGCGCGCGGTGTGTCCGTCTACCATGCCGTCCATGGTCTACTAGTACTAGTAGTAGTACATGCACTATCTCCAAAATCTCCCAATGAAGCCCCCTGTGCCGCGGATCACACATTTCGTCATCTTTGCAGTGACAAAGAGACGCGCGAACATTCACTCCAAGCTCCGGCTGTTGCCGAGGACGGTACGGGTGGAAACCTCCCACCAGGCCAGCACCCGCTAATAGCGCGTCTCTCCTAGAAGATTAGGAGGAGCACCACGTGAACACGACGGTCGGTAGGTTTTTAACGCGAGAACATCACCGCTAATAGTAGTACGGTGGTGCAAATCAGGCGATTTCTCCGTAGCGTACGGTACGGATGCACTATACGAAACGCTGGCATTAGTAGCAACGAAACTCACCTTTATAAGAAGCGATCCTGGGTCGGTTGACTTTAAACAGTAGCGTCCACAACGACACCAGGCTGGAGGTGCCCGCAATCAATCCATGCCCAATAGTACTAAAACCACGAAAAGGTCTTTACAAACAGCCCGCTAAGAAATCGAGGAATTGCTGTCGGCAGGCCTGATTGAAAGAGATAGATCCTCTCTATTTTCTGTATGTCGGCGCAAGCATGCGGTGGATGCCGTACCGACCTCTAGCTCTGTGCCTTTACTGCTTTAGCTCCCTCGCACTTGCAATACTACTACTAGACTATACAACAGTCTGTCACGGTCAGACGAGGCCGAGGCCATGCTACTGAACGTCTGCACCAACGACGGAGGTGAAGAAAAGCCGACCGCAGTCGGAGCTCCCGATCCCGAGCTAGGGCGGTAGACTTGGGCTCATGCTAGTCCTGTAGTGTAGTGGTAGGAGCGGTTCTGTGCCAGAGCAGACGTTTCTGTACATGCGTGAACAGGTGAATGTAGGGCCAAAGATACCGCGCACTGGCCGCTCGGTCATGTCGGTGCGTCTGTCCCCTAGCTCGCCTCAGGCTCAGCTCAGTAGATCTAGTACTACTACTAGTACTAGTACTAGTAGATCTACAGGTACTTACTGGTTGTCGATGATTGTGTGTGACCAGAAACAAGCAACAGCGTGCTACATCAGTACAGTCTGAGTCAGTACAATCATGATTGTACAGACCAAGGCAAAGGCCAAGTCTACAGACAGCACTGCAATGCAAGCACTCTGGCCTACATACATTTAGGTGGTTCCTGGACGGCGGCGGGGATATCCCCTCGCGCTGGCCCTGGCATGGCACTGGCACTGCATGCAGATACTGAGCAATGTGAGCATGAGATACATGATGCCCTAACCTGCCTGGATCTATTCATGCATGGACTTCATGATCCACTCCATGTGCTCCAGCTCCCATATCAGTGCACATGCAGGGGTGGCATGGTGTGAGTCCAGTGATCATGATGGCAAGTGAAATCCGACTCCCATGCATTGTTTGTAGATCTACACTGCACAGCATGCAGATGATGCCCGGCCTGGGCCATGCAGCCCGGGCCTTGCTTGGCCTTGGCCTTGCCTGGCTCATCAAAACAACACTACTGCCTGCACTGGCTACTACGACTAGTCAGCTCAGTAGATCTACTAGCACAGGCGCTAGGCCGCAGTCCAAACTCACGGCCAAAGCCGGCAAAGACCACAATGCACATAATCATTTACCAAGGATAGTTGACTCTACTGACCCGTGTGTAGGCTGTGTCTCTACTTATGATCATGCAAGAGTAACAAAAAAGTTGAAAAACACCTCACAGTCATACTAGTCTAACGACGTGAGAACACACGCGGTCGTGCCAAATCACCGAAATGCTTGCACACACACATACACACACACACACACACACACACACACACACACACACACACACACACACACACACACACACACACACACACACACACACTCTCTCTCTCCCTCTCCCCCCCCCCCCCCCCCCCCCCACCTAGAAGTACTGAGTCTGTAGTTGGAACGGGTTTTTTTTAATGCTTCTCCAAGATGTATTGGCTGCGGAAGATGGCAGTCTGCAGCATGCGAAACGCTTGCATCATCACACACACAATGCCAATGGCTCTTGCAAGTCAACTATTACTTACTTGATCACCCCTGATGTTAATGTTTGCAAGATTGCTTCCATATTGCGGCTCAGTTGTGCGGGACATCCCGTCATCCTCCTGGGGCACCATTTCTGTCCGAATCTTGTACAGTCATGTACATCATACATGTATTCCCTCCGACCGCACAGCGTAGAGTTCCCTCGCACTGTGTCACCACTGGCACTGGTGAGACATAGTCATTGGCACTGAACTATCTACAGCTGTAGCCGGTTCTACCGGGGATTCCAGGCGAGAGCCCGTGGAAGACCCCGGCGCGGCCTTGGTTCTGGTAGACCTACATTGTAATATTTGTACACTGCCAGCCATAATCTACTGGCACTGCACTCTGCATGCAGAGTCTGGGTCTGTGCCAGGTTATCTACAGGTGTGCTAGATGTCATGATGACACAGTGCTACGCGGATTATAGCAGGATAAGAAAGTGACAGTCTACACTACGGACTCCAGTAGGAACTCCGAACACAGTGCCAGCTACAATGTACAGTGATGTACATGTACATGTACAGTAAACCCTGGTTTAAGCGACCACCCCACGGTGCAAGCAAAAGCGGTCGTTAAAGCCAGGTGGTTTTTATAACCAGGTCCCACAGTGTCTGTGTAGAACTGTCGGTGCATGGAAAACGGTCGTTAAGAGCAGGTGGTCGCAAAACCCAGAGGTCGCTTACACCAGGTTTCACTGTACGTGTACCAATGATGTTACTGTTGCAGCAGCAGAGTCACTGACGTTATTGTGTGACTGTCTCCATGATTAGTTGAAATCCCCAATTCAGTGAATAATGGCAAGAAGGCACAATTGAATAGCTAGAGAGAAAAAGATAAAATCAAGAGGAGTCCAGATGGAAAAGGAAAAGGAAAGATAAGGACATTAAAAGGAACAGTCCGGCACACAACCCGGTGGATGAACATCGTGAATTGGATACATGTATTATAAAAACTATTGATGATAATTGCGAAAGCATGAAACTTTGAGTAGCAGCAAACTAGCCTTGATTGCTCTTGTTATTCTGTAGATATTATATCAATCGACATCCGAACGTAAGAAGTACAAGGTCATGTACATGTACATGTACATATACATGTACATATACATGTACATGTACATGTACATGTACGTGTAGGTCGTTGTTATACAAATGAAAATAGATTTACCAAGCATGCATGCAAAGGACGCATTGACATCGTACATTCTGCAATGGCATACACCTCCTTGGCCTTGGCACCCAGGACAGAAGAACCAAAACTTACGATTACGATTACTAGTATACGGCCAATAGCTAGCCAATAATTATCACTCGTCTTAATTAAGTGTCGCAATCAACAGAGCCAGCTGAATAGCCATAGCCCGAACGCTTTATTGAATTAAAAACAGAAAACAGGAAAGGTGTTACAATGGTAGACTTTATGGGCTACATCCCAGTCACTCTGCTGGTATACATTGTACATGTACATGTACATGTACGTGTACGTGAGCCCCATGATGTAGTCCACTTGTGCAGAGGGGCACTCCCTTATTCTTCCCGCCAAAAAGCATCAATTCATCTATCACTCTGAGCCTCTCTCCAGCTGGGTCTCCCTACACACCCTCCAGCTGGGTTTCCGTGCCCCTCCCCCCCCCCCCCCCCCCTCGGCCGTACACAGATTCTGTGCAACATGTTGTGACTTCCTGAGCAAATATTGAACTCTTTCTTCATGTACATGTACGTAACATAAGACAACTCAAAACTAAATGAGCTACTTTATAGTCAGAGAGGTGTAGTATGATGTGAACATACACTCTTGTTCTGAATTCTACACAGAGTATTCCAGGGGCTTAACAGCCGGTTCGGCCGGACCGGCTTTGGCCGAACCACTTTTTTTAAGACAATGCCAAAAGTGCCCAGAATGCACGATTTTGCACCCTGATTTCAAATTTTTCACGGCGGAGAACCCTGCACTAGGCCGCGTGACCGGCGGATTATGCCGGCATAATTATTGGCATAATTTGGTGGTTGAAAATTTGGCGCATAATTTGGCATCCTTTCGGAGGTAGGAGCATAACTGCATGATTGTATCACAGTTCTAGTATGTAGGCTACACAATTGTGTACAATGCACCTGATCAGTGATGGTGGTCTGCATGGTAAAGGGTTCGGAGGTCATGCAGATACATGTAGTGTTTTCAATGAAAAGCAGGGTAGAAATCATGGAAATACATTAAATTTTTGTGTGCTCGAACTCGTCTTCTCAAAGTTTTCTCACCCTGATACAGTACATGTAGCAGAAGATGCGAGTGAATCAGCCTTTATCAGGTATCCCGGGGCGGACGAGATAGTGATGGGTAGTCCGCAAAACTCCGCGTACATGTACACTATGCTTGTTACGAAGTCATGACGTCTGGATCTTAGCAGCTATGACTGTGCAGGCTATGGGTATTGCTCTAATAATTAAAAAAATGGAGGTATAATAGTTGATGTTCGGTAATGATGGAAGGAGAGCTGGAGCTACGGGAGAGATGAGCTGATTATGAGAATTCGCAGGGTTAGGGTGACATCGGTTGGACGAGTATGACGATTACGAAGACAGTTGAACATGACAGTTTTCAAAGGTAAGGAAAAATCTTTCACAACAAAAGAAGTCAACTAATGAATAGAAGAAGTAATGTTTTCTCTTTTCCATGTTGATCTCTAGCATGCATGGACACCTTGGTAAGGGGATACTCATGTATTTGTTGTACTTATGGCCACTTGCAAGTACGAAAAAGGCACAATTTTCCGAAATTTGAGGCTCCATAAGACAACAAAGTGAATATGTATCCCCACGTGCCAAAGCATAATATGAGGATTTTGCGAGCATAATGCGAGAATCCATGAAAGCATAATTCCATGATTTCGCGGGCATAATCCGCCGGTGCCTACCCTGCACCCCCCCCCCCCCCCCCCCCCCCTTATCCGGCCAGACCACCTGCAAAGGCGGTGCTGCGCGTCTGATGTCATGTACAGTGAATAGGCATCGGCGGATTATCATTGCGCGAAATCGCGCATCTACATGTATGAGCGACATCCACATAAACTGCTGGGACCATGGTTGTGTACTCGAATCTCATTCTGAGCACCCTTTTTTCTTCCTTTTTTCAGCCGTTTTTTTGCAAAAAGTCCTCGAGCTCGATTATTTTTGATCGATCGTTCTTCAAGGAAAGACGAGTGGACAATCGATCAACAGGGCCGAGGACGAATGCGTCTGGTTGGAGTTCTTGCGTGGCACAGGATGACCAGACACACATATAGATACATTGCAACGATCTAATCTGCACAGTGTTTCCTAATACCGCACGCACGACGGTAAGTACAATTCATGTGATTTCAAATTGTTTGTGATCTACAACGTCGCGAGCAGGACGGAAATACAGCAACAGCACGACAACCGTTATACCAGGCAGTAACCAACAGTCACCTCCGTCACATTCTCTAGATCAGAAGGCAAGTGAGGCAGTGAACATGAAGAAATAAAGTATGAAAGAATGAAAAGTGAATAATTCAAAAATCTCAGAAACGTTGAACGTAAAAAACACTGAGAACAAGAAAAGTGACTTACTTCGATGGCAAAAGACAAAGCGAATGTTCCTCGTATGGACCCGGCTCTTGCGGAATCAGCCACACTGTGGAACCATGTGTTTGATTCCACAAGGGATGGCTACCTGCTCCTCACCAACCAGCCTCCACGACGGTGGTAAAGTCGCCAAAAATACGAAAGTTGAACATTTTGTGCATACATGCAATAGAAAATTTGTGCTGAGTATGTCGAGTGGCCATTCGCACAGGACAAAGCCGTTGCGCAAGCTGTGACCCTGAAATTTCGTCCATTGGTAGCGAGGGTAACCCTGAGCTGGAAAGTGTAAGGGATGGCATGCTACACTCCCCCGCATACGCTTGACAGCACGATTTGAGGCGTGGAGTAGTAATATACCAGTATCTTACTACCCCTGATACCTGATGCATGGACGTCGTCATCTTCATCCCGCAGATCGAAAATGTACAGGTGTCGCGTGATTTCGCGCAATGGCCGGCAGAAAAGTTGGCAGAATTCGGTACTTTTTCTGGTAAGTTTCATGCATGTTTGGTATGTGGATAAAGAAATGGAGCAGAATTCGAGGAATTGCCCGCCATAAGGTTTGTGTGGTTCTGCCAATTTCACTCCTTTTCGAGCAGAATCTGCCACCTTTTCGAGCAGAATCCGCCGGTCCCTAGCAGTGAAACCTGTCCAAGACGACCGCGCAAGGGACCTTCAAAATGTGGTCTCTGTTACCAGGTGGTCTCCTTATCCAGGGTCAATCATTTGACTGGAAATAGTATCCCTTTGTCCTGGCTTCAGTGGTCTTTTAGGACAGGTGGTCTCCTTATCCGAGTGGTCGCCTTGACAAGTTTTACTGTGCATTACATGTAGCTGGGACCTACTAGTATCCATATTTGATAACAGGGTAGCAGGATAGTTATTACTTGTATGTACATGTACATTGTAGACAGCAGTGAAGCAGCATGAGTGAAATGCGGAGTGGTAACAATGCGGAGAATACGGGGACGGCGAAACCGGCCTAGCTTTGGCCAACAACGGCTGTTTGACTGCAGAGGGGATCATGCGTAGCTGCCGCATATCCTACACAAACTGTACGAACACTGTGGTATAGCCAGACCAATCAAACACTGCTTTTGCCCGTCCTGTCTAGTCTGAGATATTCTCAGTCTCACTAGCAGTTCACAAGTTTGAGGGAATGAAAGGGAAAATTCTGAAGAACAAAAATGACTAACAGCACCAGGACTACATGAAGCTTTTGCTGCAATTTGGCTACATACACGTGTATTCAGAAATTTGTGGCTCCATCCAGCTATGATCCCGTGTGGGGGTGACGGGAAAGCAATGAGCCAGCCTACACCAGACTCAGAAACTAACTTGTTTGCACCACCTGATCATGCGCATGCAGCCACGTACGTCAGTGTTGTAGGTCAGTGTCGTGCAATGTTATCGCGTGAGCTGATTGTTTAGAAGCTGCTGGTGGTGTTAGTGGATACTATAGCGAAACTTGTACATGCACGTGTACATGTAGCTCCTTCGTCCTTTTCTTTTCTATAAATTCGTGCTTGGCTCTCCGTCCGAGTCCAAAGTTGAGAAAGTTGCGATTTCTTCCAAAACAGACGAAAGTTGCGAAAACAAGTTGCGATCGTCTTTGGGAAAGGGCTAATGATTGCTCGAAACGTTGAAGCTTGCACTTCCTGCCGACTGGCTGACACTTGAGTGACGACCGTCTTGAGCCAGTCAAGTGTCAGTCAGTGGGCAGGAGGAAGCGCGAGCTCCAACGTTATGAGGAGACATGCATGCACGTTCTTGCACTGCAATACAATCAATGCCAAGTTCCTAGAATCACTTACAGGTAACAGGGTAACGGCAGGCCAGGACGAACGTCTGCTGTTCAGGCCAGGACGAACGTCTGCTGTTCAGGCCAGGACGAACGTCTGCTCTCCTTCAACACTCAGTACAGTGTCACCACCTCAGCCGCAACTGTAGAACTGCTACAAGGAGCCCGCGTCCATGATCAAAATGCTATTGGTATTACTTTTGGCAACCTAGTAATGCTTGTAACCCCAAGCAATAGCAGTCTGTAGCTATTCTCGCGCTTCGTGGTATGAATCTGTCCTCCTCTGGTGATGCAGACTCAAATACTTACATGTATCAGCTGCTATTCCCTCCGCGATCCGGTATATCCGCGCCCTACTCAGCTAGACTTTTCAACCTGGTTCAAATAACACTAACAGAATGTAACTGTTAGCGCCAACTATTGCTTCAAACATCCGTAGAAGAAGGTCATGCACCTACATGTATATGTAAAGCCAGTAAAGCCTACTAAAGGAATACTTCGCCATGTACCCTCGTGTCAGGGTCAGGGTGCATGCACATTCTGTACTCACGAGACTCTCTGACTCCGGACTGTCTGTCTGAGTATGACCACAATCATTTCGGTCGGTAGACTACAGGCTACAGACTACAGTGGAGGCGAGGACAGTGCAGTTTGTTCAACCCTCAATAATCCCATGCTCAGTATAGTACTTCACGGTACTCTTTTCAATCATTTCACCTTCCCTGATCAAACTTTTATTTTCTGATTTTCACGGTTCGTATTGCTACTAACTCACTGATGTACGATATGTAATGTATTTCACTTCACATGTACTAATACTGGCACTACTGTCTGATCCTTCAATTGGCTTCATGCAGCCCCTAGCTTTCTTTCCGGCCGGGTGTTTGTGTCACTGTTGGTTCTAAAGTGGAGCTTCAAGTCACATGACGGGCGTGTGCCGGACTGACTGATCATGTGAATGCCGGTGTGGTGAAGCCGAAGGGTGCAGTCGATTCATCTAGCAGAGTAGAGGTATGCGCAGCACGCGCTGCAGGAAGGGCATTGGCAAACATAATATTACACTATAGGCCGCTCAGCCCATGGCTGGACAACTTTGGAGTTTCAACCGTGTCCCGGATCCCTGATGGTCCACTATCGAACAATATGTCATGTACACGTATGTGCCAATTGTTTTTGTCCAATAAAGCAGCAAAACGCAGGCTGTGACAGTCTGCCTTCAGCATTTCAGCCTCCACCATGCTGCCTGTGCCGTGCCTCAGCCTCCTCAGGCTCCGTAATGCTTTTGCCAAGCCTTCCGCTCAGCTATACAAAATCAATTAAAATAAATAATGTAATTCACTGTAGTACATGCCGCCTACAACTGTAGCTTTGTGCTGCTGCTTCCACTATGAGTATGAGTCTGCTGTATGACTCACAGCCAACGTGACGTGATGGGTTAAATCGTAATCCCCTAAGTACTTATCCACTCCCCCACCAAGATATTCATGCCGTCACGGTTGGTCTTATTCCTGCATTTCCTCCAAAAGAAATGCGTTCATACTTACAGGTTCACACAGCAATGCATTGCTGTGTGATTAGTGTATTACTGCCACCACTTTCCAGTGTATTGTATTGTATCGTATTGTATTGATTTATTTGAATTCGTTTATCTCAACAATATTCATCCGGGAGCAGAGTGGACTTAGTAAAAAAATAAGAAAAATTGCTGGCTCTGTCCGCTGGACATAGAGCACTATAATGTACATGTACATTATAGTGCTCTATGTACATGTACATGTAGGAAGGGTTTGGCAAAGGGTTGGGCAAACTTCCTGAAGAGTGCTCAAATTTGAGCCTCAATGCACGAGGCACAGTGCTCGTTGCATAATGGAGGAGAGAGAGGATCCAAGTGGTTGTCTGATGAAGTGATGATTGCTTCAGCATGCAACTTACTTTCAATTGCATTTTTCCCACTTGAATCCTCTCTCAAAAGTCTCTCTTCCATACAATGCACATCTACATGTACAGTGTATGTACAAGTACATGTAGATGTGCATGCAGTTACATAATTGTACATGTCTGCATGAGCCATTTTGTGAGTGAGGGAGTGAGAGAAGAGCCTGAGAGAGAGAGTGTGTGTGTGTGTGTGTATGTGTGTGTGTGTGTGTGTGTGTGTGTGTGTGTGTGTGTGTGTGTGTGTGTGTGTGTGTGTGTGTGCATGTGTGTGTGTATGTGCGTGTGTGCGTGCTTAAAATAAGGGAGAGAAGAGAGAGAGAGTGAGAAGTGAAGGAAAAGAAGAGAAGAGAAGGGCAGAGAGGTTTTAGCGATTTTTGTAACACATTTTCCTACAATATTCTCCCTATACATGTACTGTACATGTACGTGTGATTCTCGTGCAGAATTGTACAGACAGTAAGTAGTGATGAAGCTGCCGTCCGGAGTGTGTGCAGAACAATCAGTAGATTAGCATCAATGGAGTTTTCCCTCTAAGTGGCCAGCTGCTTTTACTGGAATGAGTGGCTGAATTCAAGAAAAATCAGTTTCCGAAACCTTATCATCCGGCTCATCTCGGAAACTAATTGCATGCACGTACATTGGCAAGATTCTCGGCACAGCTGCAAGGAAAATCATGGCATGGCTTACAAGTCCTGTGTCCCGCGTTTAGAAATTTCTAATTGTTCTGAAACTATTGAAACAACCGCTTTCCGACAAGCTTGAAAGTACTCGATGTATTTTGCTTTCACCACTTGTTCTGTGCCGATTTTTGAGCTGTCCAGCTGCTCTCAGAGGGCAAACTGATGCTTACAATACTGAGGAAGAGAGAGAAAATAGATAGGGAGGGAGAGAGAGAGAGAGAAAATAAATAGGAAGAGAGAGAGAGAGAGAGAGAGAGAGAGAGAGAGAAAGAAAGAGAGAGAGAGAGAGAGAGAGAGAGAGAGAGAGAGAGAGAGAGAGAGAGAGAGAGAGAGAGAGAGAGAGAGAGAGAGAGAGAGAGAGAGAGAGAGAGAGAGAGAGAGAGAGAGAGAGAGAGAGAGAGAGAGAGAGAGAAACATCATTAATTAAGACAGGGTCATGTTTGTGTATCTGATAACGAACATAAGCAGCAATGCCAATGCCAATGCCAATGGGCTGGAAGTTCCAAATTGGGATGATCTATTTTCAAAAGAAACAGCTGTGCATACAGGCTAATATGAGTGTGTCACCTTTCCACCTTCGCGGAACTCACTTGGAAAAGAACTTCTAAAATAGCTGCACCTAGCAATTACATGTCCGTGAAATGTAGTTAGGCAGGAGGATGATGCTCGACAAAAGGGCAGATTCTGCTCGAGAAGGAGTGAAATTGCCAGGACCATACAAATCTGATGGGGGTTACTCCTTTGCACTCTAGTTCTCTTCTCTATCCGTATACATAATGCGATGCAGAATCACATGGCTATGCAACACACACACACCAGGAAATGAACCACATCCTGCCGTTTATTCTAGGGACATTCATGATTACTTTTTGTGCCATGATGCAAGGAACCAAGGGCTACATGTGACGTCGGACGTCACGACGTTCATGTAATAGTGCTGTTCTGATCAGGGAGTGGGTGTTGTACTACTCCCTGGTTTTGATCCATGGGTGACTGACCCGAAATGCTACAAAGTACCATTTATACAGTGTACATGTATGTATGTATGTATGTTTTTACAATTACACTATCAGCCCGGATCATCCATTCGCGCTATGATCCAAGCTTGCAGCCTATATCAATCTTATCTTCTGAAAATTGTAGTCAAGTTGCTGTCTGATGATCGGTTAAAACCGTGAAACTCAGAGTTACAGAAGAAACGCTTTTCGTCCCTCTCAAGTGTATGTATGTACATGTATGTATGTATGTACATGTACATGTACATTGTATGTATGTACATGTACATGTATGTATGTATGTATGTATGTACATGTATGTATGTATGTATGTATGTATGTATGTATGTATGTATGTATGTATGTATGTATGTATGTATAACCCATAACCATTCTGGTCGTAGGGCCGTCATGTGTGTCATAAGGCAGCAGCATAAAAAAAAAATAATAATAATAATAATAGTAGAAAGGAAAAGGACATAATTATGGAAACGAGTTAAGAGTAACTCTCCACCACTGTAACTAGATACTATATACAGTCAGAAAGTGCAACAACTAGGCACAAAACTGACAGAGTACTGAGACATTCGACGTCCTGACACCTACATGTACATGTAGCTTCAACACATCTATAATTCCATAATTATGTCCTTTTCCTTTCTACTTTTATTATTGGCTCAATACCCGAGTTTCAAATAATAATAATAATAAATAAAAAACAAGAAAACCAAAAAAAAAAAACCTAACTACACTGATAAACAAGCTGCCTATACCTATCACGATCAGGAGCAACGAGAGAGAGAGAGAATTGCAAGATTCATTGGTCCAGCACCCAGCACTGGTGTAGCACTAAACTGAACTAAACTGTCCGTGCACTGCACTGTGCACTGCACTGTGTAATGTACTGCGTAGCAGCTGAGAAGAGCGGTTTCAGAGTCAGTTGAAGAACTCCCTTTTCTTTTGTGTACTGAGGTGCAAGCACAACCATGGACTTTGTAAATGTATCAGGGCTGGTATCTGCCATCAGGCATCTCTGCTCTAGCATAATGGTGTACCGTTGATGCTATCTACATGCACATAATTACCATCCTCGGCATCGCCAGTACATGTATCCTAAGTAGTTCACAGAAGACATCA
>NC_088648.1:3184726-3244726 GCF_964019385.1 Sycon ciliatum | reverse complement strand
ACGGTACTGACGTTCTACAACTAACTGGCTAACAGCTCCAGCACATCTTCAGTGGATGCGCACTCCAACAGCCTTCCAACTTGGAAGGTTCTAAGTTACAGAAATAACATAAGGAGGGGAAGGTGAGCGCAACCAAGATAAGCACGAGCTGAAAGTCTCAGCTGTGAAGGACGTTGGCGGATGTACAGGTATATCGATGACGATACTGGCAAGACCATTGCACAATACGGTCAAACCACGATCCAAGGACGCAAAGCAACATTCCACAAAAACTTGCGTGGCTCAACAGATGCCCTTCAAGATGCCCTTCTCCTCCTCCTTATGTTATTTCTATAACTTAGAACCTTCCAAGTTGGAAGGCTGTTGGAGTGCGCATCCAAGATGTGCTAGAGCCGTAAGCCAGTTAGTTGTAGAACGTCAGTACCGTCGGTCAGCGTTGTGCAATATTATCGCATGAGCTGATTGTTTAGTAACTGGTGGTGTTAGTGGACATTATAGGGTAACTTGTAGTTCCTTGGTCCTTTTTACTTTTTATAAATAGTCCTTGGCTCTCCATCCGAGTACACGTATGACAGTTTGAGTTTTTTTTAGTACGTATATAATAAATGTAGAGCCGAAGGATTTATTGCAATTACACACCAGTATAAAAACCGAGGTCCCCCGAGGTTTTTACAACTGGTATGTAATTGCAATAAATCCTGAGGCTACTACATTTATGTTGACCTTCACTTTCCCTAAAAAGGAGTATTTTATAAACAGTATTTATTGGCCCAAAAGCCAATAAATACTGTTTATAAAATACCACTAGGCCAATAAATACTGTTTATAAAATACTCCTTTTTAGGGAAAAGTGCAGTGCTGCATGGAAAAGTACAGTGGTATTTATTGAGTCAAAGCAAATTTATTTGAATTTGATACTGTTGATAGTGTGGTCACTAATGAGTGTGGGTATTTATCAAAGGTCAATATATAGTACTATAATACATGTGGCTGTAAATGCATAGCCTACACATATCACACATAGCCTATGCATCGACAAGGTGAGGTACTGATGACTGATGATGAGATGGACACATTCCAGTGAAGAGATTTTACTTCGGTCAGAAGGACTACATGTAGTGGTGTGCCGCATGATAGTGGCGCCACAGCGTGACAACGTACCGCTCCATGCATACATGTATGTCTGCGCTCCATGCATACTTGTATGTCTGCGCTCCATGACTACAAATACAATTGCTATAACGGACTTCAGTCTCACCAGACAGCAGAACGAAACAATCCGTATTTGGTAATCGGACGAAGACAGTGAGGCTTCATACATGTGCAATGTGACTGCATTGTTCCAACGAAGAACGTAGCATTCGCATCATGTGCCACATCAAGCACACACATACATAAATATTTACGTGAAATCCTGCAAGCCCACACACAGACATGTAAACGCACTGAAGAACATTAATCTGGTACTGCAATGAGAGGTGGTAAGCACACATGCTCATTCCCTGGGCACTGCAAAGTCACAACTAAGTACTTATGATTGGTGATGATTGTAAACTTTAGTGTTAGTGTTAGTTTTCTTGCCAAATTGTGTCTGTGTGTATGTGTGAGTTTTCTCATCTTTCGTTTTGTTTAGGTCACCTTACAAGTGATGATTGTTTAGTTTGCTGGCCTTGCCAATTGTGTCACCATGATGTGTTAGTTCTAGAAAATTCATCTGCCTGCATTATTCGTCTTTTTATTTTCGTAATTTGGCCTCCCCTTCCTCAATGCCCTGATGATGCCCAATGGGCGAAATATTGGCAAAGTTATTTATTTGGTGCAGCTGAGAGCCTGTTGCCGGAATGGCGGTGTTTTCGAGTGTAAGTACTTAGTTCACAAGAATTATCATTATCATTCTTCGACGGTTCGGCTGATACTGATACAATGACGACATTATTCATGATAAACTGCACAGGCAACCACCCCATGGGGCCTACATATACATACATGTGCAGTCCTGCTCAATGAAATCCAGTCCAGTCGCGTTACTCAAGTTTGCGCCTTGCAGCTTTTCGCAGCCCAGTGTTAGCAGGTCTAGGGCTGCGCAACGCTCGGCGCGTACTTGAGTGACGTGACTGGATTTCATTGAGCAACACTGTACGTGTTCACGCTGTGTGGACTGTTGTCTGAAGATTAGGGAAGAACCATGAAACTCAGTTTAATACAGCAAATGTATAGCCTTCCTCCACTCTGTCCACAGGTTGAGCCTTCCTCCACTCTGTCCACAGGTTGAGCCTTCCTCCACTCTGTCCACAGGTTGAGCCTTCCTCCACTCTGTCCGCAGGTTGAGCCTTCCTCCATTCTGTCCACAGGTTGAGCCTTCCTCCATTCTGTCCGCAGGTGGAGCCTTCCTCCATTCTGTCCGCAGGTTGAGCCTTCCTCCATTCTCCATTTCTGACTACAATTAAGTACATGTACGTGTATACAGGGAGGAAAACTTCCTTCTGCCAGCGTAGTCGCCTGATGATGATTGCATTGAGCAAGAAACTCCGAGTTGCGACAAACCTGTAAAACTCCATTGTGCCTTTTGTGTGTTCGTGTATACATGTACATGTATGTAGATCTGACGTGATCTAACAGACCTGCCAAGAAACAATCGGACCAAGAGGCACGAGAAGCGTTTGCCTAGTGGAGACCCTACTGCAACCCTCTCCGCTAGTTCCGCTGCATGGACTCGTCACAATGTCGCAATGTAATTATAATCAGGGAGCAGTACAATAATACTCCCTGTTTGTAATGAAGTAGACTTGCATCAGGGATACGTCACTGCGGTGCTAAAAAGTATGACTGTATCATTCAATTTTGTATTAACGTCATCATGGTTGATGCTAATTATCCTTAGGACTACGGACAAGCTAACGTTAGGGTCTAACTGTACATCCCAATCATAATAATTATTACTAATGTCCAAGCATAATTATGTAGCGTGTGGGAACTGCAGCATGGTGTGTGCTGTTGGCGGTGTCAGGCTTGACAGCACAAGCACCGCAATTCAGGACATTGTGTCCGACGCAGTCACGTACGGAAGTCATGCGGTAACCCCCATCATCCTGTTGACGGATGAGAGACCAATCACCATGGCGCTCGCCAGTAGATAATTGCTTGGTGTGGATATGATTGAGCAATACCAACTTACATCAGTCTCTGGCCAAACAAAGTAAAAATCGTTATCCGTATCTTTTACCACACTCCTTGGCCAACATGGAGGTGCCACACTGTTTCTACCAGCCCATCACCATCGCTAGCCACTGAGTCTGTCAGTCCATGGTGTGAGTCGTCTGCCATCCCTGAGTAATTTAACGGCACTGGGAAGCATCTTCCTAATTGATAAAATCATGTCTATACTCGGGCGAACTGACCTTCGACCCTGTGGATGGGCGGTGATAACAGCCGGTGTCCAATCTTATGCAGAATCTTCGGTAGCTCGGTGCCATGCTTACACTTGTCAGCCGGGACAGTGTCATCAGTCCAAAGTCCAGTACTCAATCCAGGATTTACAATGAGCGGACGTTCTAGACTACTAGTCAATCAGTAGAACCATAATTCCCTTATGCCCATGTCCTTATGTTCCGACACACCACATCCAAGTTGGCATGGTCATTCTACATGTAAATTGTATGGTGTACTTCAGAGCGTTCACTTCTAGCCCCTTCACGGCTCCACGGCATACTGTATTTGGTGAAGGAGAACAATGTTTTGTTTCTCTTTGGCCATATACTGCGCATGCCTGACGGATGTCCTGCTGTGGCGGCTATGATTAACTACTACCAGGTGTAGGAAAAGTGTGGAGAGGACGGCCAAGAACGACTCTGCCGATCTTGCTATCCCATAACTTGCAGAGAGTGGGGCGGAGGGGACTCAAGACGTTGTCTGATCTCCTCTCCCTCCGGGAGATTGCACAGGGCAGAGGGAGTGGAAGGACCTTTGCAAGGACGTCTGCAAGTCCAATAGTGGCGTCTACGACTAAAACGTTGCTCTTTTATTTCCATACCGCACCGAATGCTCGGTGCTCATTTCCCAAGTCCACTCACGCGGCACGTGCGAATTTGTGGGCGGTTTACCACCGCTGACATTGACGCGTAAGTGCATAATAATAATAAGAAGAACAACAACAACAATAGCAACTTGTATTGTGGCAACACTGGCCAACACTCAGATGCACTGCTTCTTCACACAGCTGAACAATTCTTCTTTCTTCTCAACGTTTCGGTGACTCTGATCATCTTCAGGATGAAGCAGACACGGAAGCAAGGCAGACTTTAAAACAACACGCTGGCTAGGTGCGTGCGGAATACAGCATTAAAGAACCCAAACAGTATCAAGGTCGAGTCTCCGTGATATGCAACTGGCTGCGTTGGACTGTGTAATCATTGGAGAACTAAAACTTTGTACCAGACCTCAATCAAGTCATCCACACAATGACAATATGTACAGTACGGCTGGGTGCCAAGGAACGAACAGACTAGGATTTCACGGAGCACATCACACCAATGAAACAACGGTGACTCAACTATACATAGACTGTAGACGAGAATAAGAATGGCCCAGGCCACGACACTGACCCCGCTCCGTCATCAGACAACTACATACGCTTGATGACTTGTGTGTCATTGCTCCATCTTTGATGTTGAGCACCGGCCCCTTTCGGAGCTGTGGGACCAGATCCTACTCTGTACAATTGTACAATGTATGTACGATCACCTGAACAGATGTGGAGCATTGTCGGATGGAGTGATCCACACACAGCCGCCGCTGTACCCAGCGTGCTGTACTCTCCCTAGTCTGAATTTGATCAGGAAAATTTAATTTCCTGATCAAATTCAGACTAGGGAGAGTAAAATGCTCATCATGTTTATGATGGCCGATGGCCAATAAGGAAGATATTGAATGCACGGATCTCCACCGAACAGATACTAGCATATGTTGGTGGTGTCCAGAATGACTATTTTTAGTCTCACATGCTTTGAAGCGCTTGGATCATCAAACGCCAAACAGGAAAGCCAACAGGAGGTGACTGCGGCCTGCAACCATTTAATCACGCTGTCGAGACACCAGATCGAGGAAACCACACGGGAAGTGGCCTAACCGCTATGAATTGCATGTACAGTGAACGCATAAAACAGTAAGGTTCCAGGCTGTCCAAGAAAGTGCTCAATACCAAGAGGCAGAGCTACATGTATGATGTAGTTCAAACAATAAGAGGATGGAAAAGTGTTCTCACTCTGAGTTTCACGCACTAAGCGATCATCCGAAAACAGTTTTCTGATTCTGTTTTCTGATGATCGCTTAGTGCGTGAAACTCAGAGTTAAAACACTATTTCCGTCCTCTTATTCTTATTGCTTTGAAGTTGATTGTTTCAACTACATGTAGGAACACACGCTTCTTGCCGAACTTGACACTTGACTGACTCACGACTGCCATCCGGAGCACACGAGGAGCACGTCGCACCTTCCTCTTGGCAAACCTGCAAGAAAGCACCACTCCCTGCTCAATACACAGTGTTTCGGGGAATTCACCCCTCATCAGTTGAGCTTGAGTAGGCTGAGGAAGATTGTGCCTGAAAAGCACCACTTATACAGTTATATACTGATCTCCAGGCCAAACCATCACCAGGGATACAAACTTACTTACAGAGACGCTTTGTTTCCAGCGCGTCAAACACTTCGTGAAGACCCAGGTAACAGCGTTAGTCAGAGTCGCTCATGGAGTTGTGCTAAACAGACGTAACCGTTGAGAGCCAGTATACATGTAGCTATTCACAACGCTGTCACCTCTTATTGTTTGTACAGTGAACTCGCTTAGTACGTACTCTGATAAGACGAACTCTTGCTTAGTACGGACATCGTCTAGGGCACAGGTCCACTGGTCCAGGGTTGAGTATTTTTTTATTTTTGGGATAGGAAATGCCTTGGAAACCATGGCATACAGTCATGTAGTTTACATACTCATTGTACAGTTTGCTGCTGGTCATGGAGCTATTAGTCAGTGGATTTGGAACAGAGCCAAGCTAAGCTGTTACTCAACGTTACTCACCTCCTATCGATCCATCTGTCTCGAACCTCTTACTGTGTAGGTCTATACAATCTCTACATGTAGTTGGCGGCAGCCTGAAGCAGTGGCACAAGTGTAGCGCTGTCTACATGGTCTAGGCCCCCGTGTAATCTGCCGGCATTTTTTTAGCATTTTCGGTACAATCCGCGAACCCACCTGGGCCAGCACTTTGGGCTCGTGATGCAGCATTTTGGGGGAAACGGAGCACTTGGCCGTTTTGTATCAAAATTGAGAGAAGAAGAATTTCCCAAACAAGAACATCACTTCCGCATTCCGTGGGTTAGCTTCTTGTTGAGTAGTTTATGAATTGTTTACCATGGCAGACTCGAGCAAGTCTCTTATTGAGTGTGTTTCGGATGACAGTGATGAAGATGAAGATACTGTAGAGAGCGATTCTGGCAAAAAAGTGAGCATTTTCCGAGCATTTTCGGGGAGGTTTGGAAGCATTTTCGGCATGGTTTACGAGAATTTCCCAAAAGCATTTTCGGCAAAATTTCGGGCATATTACACCGGGCCCTAGCGCTGTCCGACAGCGACCATTGCGAAGGAGCACGACACTCCTCGACGCTCGGTGGACAGTGATAGACACACAACAGTTACTACTGTCGTACTTCGAAGTACAATGTAGATGTATAATACAATGTGTTATATATGATGTACCCCCGTCCCCCGAAGGGGGGGGGGGTGAGAGATAGCGAGTCATGAAACTCTACGGAAAATCGAAGGATACCGTCCGCCAACATTCTCGAATCTTCAGACAAAGACATCCACATGATTCTGTTCCTGGATAGCAGATATGGATATCAGTTTGTTGAAGACCCCTTTGAAATGGAGACGGGAATTCGCACATTAGGGGATTAGGTGATTAGGTGAGTGCTGCATAGAGGGTGAGCCATGGAGTTGTGAAAGCCCCCGGCTTGAACAAAACTCTGCCTCTGGGCTTTTAATTATTATCACACGCTTCTCTGGTGTGAAGCGATAGGTAACAGTTCGTAGACTGCGGTTGGGTCATGGGGAGAAGACACTGAAAATGTTACAGCGTCAACACAGTGTCACTTTGCACCTAGTAGGTCTACCTGAAGCAGTGAAGGGCACTAGACATATCGACATGTCTGCAGCGTGTATCTATCACTTCGCAGACAGAAACGTGCAAAATTGTCTACATGCAGCGCTGTTGTCGGTCTTGTGGTTGTTCCTCGAACTCGATTGGATCGTGAGATACCGGTATGACCTGGCAGAACCTGTACTACTAGTAGGATACTGTGTGTTTGTGTTGTTTCTGTATTCTTTCTTTTCTCCTGCCCTCAGACGTTCGTGTCTTTCTTCCCACAACTAGCAACCAGGTAGTCGTGATGGGGCTCCGGCTGTCAAGACTATCTACAAAGTGCAAGTATATCACTTCCTGCTGAGCAGAAGCGGCTGATTTCAACTTGAAACCGTCCTAAAGCCGATTTTGCGCGCCCTGGCCTGGGTCTTCCGGTAGATCTACACACGGCCAATGCTATTCTACGGAGAGAAGCGACCGACACAGTCATCTCATCATCAAAACTCATCCTCGAGTATTATTTTCACGTCTCAAATACCCCACACGGTGCCCTGGTATTTCTCCTGAAAATATTATACTAGTCTTGATAGTGCAGACTAGATCACATTCATGCCTAACACACACCTACAAGGCTACATTTAGACCCTCCACTATTCAGTCTCTTCGACTGTATGATAAAAGATTAGTGTTGAACTGGGCATCGTGAAAATCTACCCAACACTCTGCTGCGATCATGCTATGCTGTTGACCAGGGAGTCCTGGAAGCCCGAGCTTTCACGCCTCCCCGCTGTTGACTGCTGCAATTATTTTCACCACATGCGGTAGATCTACCAATACCAGTGCCAGTAGCAGAGGTGATCCAGCACGATAGCCCACTAAGCGATGAAAACTGCACACTACGATTCTGTCGATAGTACAAAGCCAAAGGTACAAAAGCCAAATCATCCATATCGAAATGCGATTAGACCACATGCAAGTTGATCAAATTCGGGTTTGTGACTTTTTGAAGCTTGACAACGACGTTAGGCGAAGTATGTTCCTCTGGGTTTCTTGAGGCGGACACCAACCATGAGGACAGAGGAGCCTGTATTGGTCGCTCATCATCCGGCACAGCTCTGAGGTAAGACACGGTTTAGAGTGGATAATAACAATTAAAAAAAAGGTCACGGTTCGCTTGAGACTCAGTTGGACTGAGTTTTCAGCATCCGTAGGAACGCCACCACCTTGCAAAAATCAAAGGCGCAGATGCAGCTCCTAAAGCGGTGGCCGGTGAGTCGATCACCCCACCAGGAAAGTGGTCAATGGATGCAGTCAGAGTGGAAGTCAGAATTGCAATGTTTTTTTTTAAGATTAAAAAAATTATCGTGCAGTGCTCCTTGGAACCTAACAGGCAATTTGAGTCGCATTTAGCATCCAGTACAGTCGTTGTCTTGTATTGGATACTAAGGCACAGAATATGTAATATTCCTTCCTTATAGAAAAGAAAAAGGCCCAAGGAACTACAAGTTACGCTATAATGTCCACTAACACCACCAGTTACTAAACAATCAGCTCATGCGATAACATTGCACGACACTGACCGACGGTACTGCTGTTCTACAACTAACTGGCTAACAGCTCTAGCACATCCTGGAGTAGCACTCCAACAGCCTTCCAACTTGGAAGGTTCTAAGTTATAGAAATAACAGAAGGAGGGGAAGGTGAGCGCAACCAAGATAAGCACGAGCTGAAAGTCTCAGCTGTGAAGGACGTTGGCGGATGTCCATGTATGCCGATGACGATACTGGCAAGACCATTAGACAATACGGTCAAACCACCATTCAAGGACGCAAAAATTCCACATAACTTGTGTGGCTCAAAAGATGCGAAGATCATTAGGGTTCTTGCACACCTGATGAGCCGTCCTTATCTATACGGCGAAACGATCGTCGTGTGAAACTGCTGCTTCTTACCGCTGCTTATTGTCCATCTAAATTGTCATAGTAGAAGTACGAGGTGATTCGCAATTTTTGGACATGTCGCAATTTTTGGACAAATCAGTTAAATACGGAAGTAGAGTCCTCCTGAGTCGTTGCCCTTTCCTTGGTGGACAAATCTTTGACAAGAGTGTCTTCGTGTGGTCCTCAAGTTTCTTCCTTCCTATTTTCAGCGGCGAAAGTCGTTTCTTTCTGGGCGTTTTCTTTACTATTCTTAGGTAATGTATTCAGTAATTTCGAAAATTTCGATTAAATAGTAAATAATGGAGGATTCCGTCAACTCTACGTCGCATGACGGAGAGAATGTCGACATGGGGGATGTTGTATCCCTTCCATCAACCCCAGAGACTACGTCTTCCACCTTGAATCCGCCTGGAAGAGTCTCCTCGTCTTCTCAGCCCGTGCATTTGTGGAGGAGTTCTGGTCAGGAGAAATCTCTTTTAGCAGTGCGAGCGTTCCACTCACCTGGCACCAGTGACCACTTCCTAACAAAGAAGGACGCAGCGGCTAGTTACGGCGCTAGCCCTTCACTCTTTGGAAAATTTGAGAAGGAGATGCGTCACACTGGAGTGCTCTCCTCTGTTCTCGAATATGACGTCCATGAAAACCCTTGAGTGACCCTTTAGATTGTGTGTCACATTGAAAAACCTTGAAAAGCTTGCTATGAACGGCCTGTCATTAGAACTCATATCAGCCGGTCTCATAGGCATAGCCTTACCCCATTTTCATGTCCTGTGCAAGTTTACTTGTCCACACCATTGCAGACTGCTGCTAGATGCTATTTAATTTAGTTGTCCAATAATTGCTCGCATTGAAAAAGCAGTAGAAAAAGACACCTTCAATCAGGTCAAGTTGTGGCCACACGCTTCAACTCTAGGCCTTCAGGTGTGTGTGGTGGTGGTAAAGCATTAGTGTGCCAATAGAAAAGTAAGAAAAAAAATTAATTTATTTTACAAACCAACATAATAGGGTGCTATTTAATTTGAGTGTCCAAAAATAGCAAATGACCTCGTACAGTGCCGTTTTACTAAGGCGTCCGGTTTTGCATGATTCTTGTTCGCATAGCTTCCCCTTTTATTGATCTTCGCATCTTTTGAGCCATAAAAGTTCTGTGGAATGTTGCTTTGCGTCCTTGAATCGCGCTTTGAACGTATTGTCCAGTGGTCTTGCCAGTATCGTGTTTGACATGCATGAACATCCCCCAATGTCCTTCACAGCTGAGACTTTCAGCTCGGGCTTATCTTGGTTGCGCTCACCTTCCCCTCCTTATGTTATTTCTATAACTTAGAACCTTCCAAGTTGGAAGGCTGTTGGAGTGCGCATCCAAGATGTGCTAGAGCTGTTAGCCAGTTAGTTGTAGAACGTCAGTACCGTCGGTCAGTGTCGTGCAATGTGATCGCATGAGCTGATTGTTTAGTAACTGGTGGTGTAAGTGGACATTATAGCGTAACTTGTAGTTCCTTGGTCCATTTTTCTATAAATTAATCCTTGGCTCTCCATCCGTGTCCATTCCTTCCTTAGCATGGCATTCAGCTATAAATGAGTCATAGAAATAACGTTAGTATCATTTTCTGGGGTTACACAGAAGAGGACAAGGAGTTGTATTCTCCAGTCTTCAGTTTCAAGACTGGAGAATAGTCTTCAGACGAATGTTATGTTACCATGGTTACTGACCCACATACCCGTCTCTCTCACTATCGGAAAAGTGTGGAAAAGAAAAAAGCACCGGTTGATATTATCCATCAGCACTCGGCCGAAGGCCGGAGATAGGCGCACCGGACTAGCATGCAGCAGCCAAAGGTGGGGCCATGCATCATATGGATATTAAATATGATGGTAGGTAAACAACAGAGAGAAACACACAACACTGTTTTTTAAATATCGATCGTAGGAAACACGAGAGGGTTTGGAGGAAAATAGGGCCGAAAGAACTCCACCACCCACCCCAGAGCACTACAAATCAAGGACCTTACGCAGGATAGCTGCTGAGCCAAGGAGAGCATTATTTTGCAATTCAGACACAGAGCAGTAGCTGGTGATACCAATGGTGTCAAGGTATCCTGGCAACTGTTTGGAAACAGTGCCCAAAGTCCCAACTACCACAGAAACAACCTGAGTCTCAACTTGCCATAGCCGATGGACTTCGCTAGCAAGAAGTTGATACTTGGCACGTTTCTCAACTTCCTTTTTAGCAACGCAAGGATTACATAGTACAGCAATGCCAATGATCAGGGCTTCTTGGCAGGTCCATCAACCAGAAAAATATTAGGCCGTCGGTGGTCAATGAAGCGATCGCACCGGATGGTGAAATCCCACAGAATCTTAATCTTCTGGTCCTGCAAAGAGATGTTGGCGTCTGAAGTATCTCTAGCTTCAGGCACGTTATCCCCCCCCCCCCCCCCAATAATGTTATTACAGTATTACCAGCCTTTTTTTCGCCATGACACCGCCAAGAAGGCTTGGCTAGTCTTCGGTTAGGCCAAATGGAATAAAGAATGAGTAATGAGTGGGGTCAATGAGGTGCTAATACGCATGCAAACGCAGAATAGGAAGCAAACAAAAAATTATATCAAAACAGTCCTAAAACACACGAACTGTCAACTATTTTACTTCAACAAATAAACCCGAAAACTGCTAAGTACTATAGTGTAAGTACTATAAGTACTGTTCTTACACTATAGTACGTGTTGATAAAAGGAATAAAATAGTTATAGTTTCTCGGACAGGTACATGTAGATAAATAGGTGAGCAGCAGATGTCGGCCTTGTCAATAGAGAGGTTAAAGGGGAAGTTAAGGCAAAAATTAAAATTTCACCAGTTGTAGTCTTCGGGGTGCTGAGTCGAATGGTCTTGGTCCGAGAAAGCTGAGACGCTCCCTTCCTACTTGAATCCCAATCGAACTAGCGCACTTCCACTGAAACTGGGTGACTGCGCCCTACGAGATGGGGATTTGTATGCAAAATGTCACTAAAAGCGCCATTTCATTCTTATAAAAGCACGGATGACTGCGATTGGCCCATATGTTGTAGTCTTTTGGACGCTGAGTCGACTGGTTTTGGTCCGAAAAGGCTGCGATGCAGCGTTACTCCTTTATTCCCAATCGAACATGGTTGAACAAGCGGTCACATGCTCCTGCGTACACCAGTCACCTGGTCACCGTGCCTGCAGGGTACAACTTACTAGCCTGTTTGACCTTTTTTGGGTGCACTCCTGTCACTCGAGTTGAACCTTGGTGTGAAATTTGTCGCCTGCTGGCGTGGTGACCAGGTGATTTGGGCACCCAGGAGCACGTGACCGCTTGTTCAACCATGTTCGATTGGGAAGAAAGAAGGAACGCTGCATCGCAGCCTTTTCGGACCAAAAACAGTCGACTCAGCGGCCAAAAGACTACAACATATGGGCCAATCGCGGTCATCCGTGCTTTTATAAGAACGAAATGGCGCTTTTAGTGACATTTTGCATACAAATCCCCATCTAGTAGGGCGCAGTCACCCAGTTTCAGTGGAAGTGCGCGAGTTCGATTGGGATTCAAGTAGGAAGGGAGCGTCTCAGCTTTCTCGGACCAAGACCATTCGACTCAGCACCCCGAAGACTACAACTGGTGAAATTTCAATTTTTGCCTTAACTTCCCCTTTAAGATGCACGTTATTTCCGACGCGACGCGCAATTTCACGTCAAATGTTCGCTTAACTTAAAACTCCTAATTTCGACGTGAGCTGAGGTCACTCGCGTCGTTTTCGACACGCGAGCCACATAACGGAATGGTCTTGGTCCGAGGAAGCTGAGATGCTCCCTTCCTCGTATATTCCCAATCGAACTCGCGCACTTCCACTGAAACTGGGTAGCTGCGCCCTACTAGATGGGGATTTGTATGCAAAATGTCACTAAAAGCGCCATTTCGTTCTTATAAAAGCACGGATGACCGCGATTGGCCCATATGTTGTAGTCTTTTGGACGCTGAGTCGACTGGTTTTGGTCCGAAAAGGCTGCGATGCAGCGTTCCTCCTTTATTCCCAATCGAACATGGTTAAACAAGCGGTCACGTGCTCCTGGGTCCATCAGTCACCTGGTCACCGTGCCTGCAGGGTACAACTATTAAATTTTGCTACTTACAGCCTGTTTGACCTTTTTTGGGTGCAGTCCTGTCACTCGAGTTGAACCTTGGTGTGAAAGTTGTTGCCTGCTGGCGCGGTGACCAGGTGACTTGGACACGCAGGAGCACGTTACCGCTTGTTCAACTATGTTCGATTGGGAATAAAGGAGGAACGCTGCATCGCAGCCTTTTCAGGCCAAAACCAGTCGACTCAGCGTCCAAAAGACTACGATATATGGGCCAATCTCGTTCATCCGTGCTTTTATAAGAATGAAATGGCGCTTTTAGTGACATTTTGCATACAAATCCCCGTCTAGTAGGGCACAGTCACCCAGTCTCGGTGAAAGTGCGCGAGTTCGATTGGGATCAAAGTAGGAAGGGAGCGTCTCAGCTTTTTCGGACCAAGACCATTCGACTCAGCACCCCGAAGACTACAACTGGTGAAATTTTGATTTTTGCCTTAATTTCCCTTTAACTTCCCCTTTAACCTCTCGAATAAAGCAATTCCACCTCCGCCTTCACTGATGAGACCTTTTTGTTTGAAACAGCGCTGCATGGAGGAAATATACATGTAATTTTGTCAGTGTCTACAACTTGGAGTCATGTTGCTGGCTTGATGGTCAGCTAGAGAGTACGTGTGGTGGCGGTGGAATTGCTATAATCTCGTACACGTTTTCAATTATTATTTTTTGTTTTAGGGTTGAGTTTTCTTCAGGTAGTGGGCGAAGATAATTCTTCACGGGTATCTTAATTAAGGTAGAATTTCTACGATAGTACTATCCATTCTTTAAAAAAAAGCAAGCTCCAATGTAGGGAGTAACCAACTTTCCTACAAAAGCCTGTCCTCTGAAATGGACTTAAATAAATTAAAACTGCGGATCCGCGAACAGGGCGATTCAAGAACTCCATTTCCGCTTCTGTGAGATGCCACTACCCCATAATCAAGCGTAAGATACGGCTCCTGAACGCTGTGGAAAGATAGATTAAATCCACCAACGAGAAGCCAAAAGCCAGAATCCCATTTGCCGCATCCGGCATGCTACCCTTACACCAGGGCACAATGCCTGCCTATGTTGTATCCTCTTTGTCAGTTGGATTCTATTGCTATCTTCTCTCTACGAACTATCCAATGAGCCTAAGATCGTCAGTCGGGTAGCTGAAACCAAATATTTTGAGGAAAATCGAGGAACAAGATGCACATACATGTACATTGCAAAAAATAAAGAGGGTAAAATGTTACGAGTTGTAACCAACTGTCCACCAACGTAACCAGATTAGGTGTTGGCGGATAATGCTCGGTAATATGGGATATAATGCTCTCAGCAATGCTTCACAAAAGGCCATATAATGCTCCAAATAATGCTGATAATGCTCCGCCGGATGGAATATAAACACCTGAACCTTGCGGTATTGGGCTAAGAAAAACGCTATAATATTGCACCCATGCTATGATAAACACATAATACAATATCAGGTAAAAATGTACGCTAGGCACAAACACATACAGTGATATTGAGGCGGCACAAAGAGGAGATAACAAGTCATCAATGCAATTTATGCACGGATAGAATGTATGTTACCTGGCCTGCAAGGCAGTAGAAGTGGCTCGAGTCAATCAATCTTTCATTTCTGTCAGACTCCAAAAGCGGTCGTAAGTAATCAACCTTTGCGAGTGGGATTCCTGCTTGCAACATAGAACGCACAGTCTGGATCCGCCGCAGAGACTCGGCTGAACTAACAGCCTCAGTATGACTGGTGCCAGCTAGAGCCTTCCCAAGTCGTTTCTGATACGCCAAGAAGGACTCCTTGACCAGCTTCTGCCTCTGAGTTTCCCTCTCCAAACGGGACTTTCCTTGTTTGTGTCTCGCGGTAGCAATATGGGACATGATTATACTCTTCTTCCCTGACAATGTTGTATGGCATGCCAGGCACACTGACTTGCCACAGTCGCTTTTGAGCGGCTCATCTGGGAACTCCCGCACCCGTGTTTCGGCACTGATGGCCACTTCAGTGCTCTGTCCATGAGCTACTCGCGTCCTTTTTGGAAACATTTTCAGACCTGGTAATAGCTGTTTTCTGAAAAAGACCGCTTCCTCGCTATCGCGGCAGGATCTGCAGTTTCCAACTCGACGACGTCACTATCATCAGAGGACTCCGCGAGCCATTCGCTCCTGCTTAACTGAGCAACAAGCCCTGCTATTTTACAGATCGTTAATACTACCGGACATGTTGTATGGATCTAATGCCTTCTTCTCGGTTCTCTCTGCGCACCAACGGCATCAGCTTTCGGTCCTCGACAAGCGATGTATCCGCTGCGTTGCCAACCAGCCATTCCCCTCCCACACAGATCCCATCTACACCCGTCTAGGCCTCATCCCCATCATCCAAAACGCCCACTGTAAACTCCGCCTCCTCATGCTTCGTATCCACACCGCCAGAATTAGTAATCTCCTGTCCAAGCGCCTACGTCGCCAGACTGAAGGCGTCACTCGGATCAACGATCCAAATGCGTATGTTGTCCCTGCCACCAGGCGAGTCTCTGGTGACTGTCGGCCGCTCGTTTCTGCTGTTAAATTATGGAACGCCCTGCCCCAAGAGTTCAAGTCCCTCGCCTGCCATAGATCATTCAAGAGACTTTTAAAGGTTTATTTTTATGGTTAGCCAGCATCTAGGCTTGGACTTGGGAGTCGTGACTCAACTGTGACTCAACTGTGCTTTCTTCTTCTTTCTTTTTCTTTTTTTCCCTTTCTCTTTTTTCTTTTTGAGTATTTGCAGTCTGTGTTTTCTGTGTTTTTCTCTCTTTCGTGGAGGCTTGCTTGTTGTATCCTTGGCTCTCGGCCGTTACTTTATCGCCATCATAATATAGGGCACCATTGCCCGTTTGGTCTGCGATACAAAATAAAATTTCAACAACAACAACTCCGCAAATAGCTCATCTGGAGAAAGCCCAGCTTCCTCCCAATCCCAAGAACGGCATCGCGGCAAGTCAGCCCTCAGCGTTGGCTACTAGTTAGCTGGTCTTACACAATGGTCAATGTCCGGTGAAAGTCCAGCGTTACTCTTCGACAAAGACATGGACTCTTGCTTCAATGAAGAATGTTTTTTGTAACATTGTGGACGGTAACCGGGTAAGGTCTGGAATGTGTGCGTGTGCGCACCTCCACCGTTCCATGCTGGCTCACATTTGTTTCGTTGGTTCGGCGTTGTTACCTGGATATTCAAAAAATAATTAGTTAGTTGCTGGCCGAAGATAGACTTCCGGGACCGGAAGTTTCTGCGAGAGTTTCCACACTGTGCTGGACCACAGCTAGCTAGCACTACTGCATACAATACTGGGCCTGCATATGTAGGCAGCCTCCCACGCTTGGAGAACCATGTATGACCCCAGCAGACTTACTCCCCGTCTCACATTCATCAAATAGCCGGGCGAATTTCTTGGTGAGTGAGCGCTGACCAATTGGCAGACCTCGGCGCTGTCCTAGTTACCCATGGTTACGTCAAGCATTCCACAATCACCCTTCGTTGTCCAGTGCTTACCCTTGCTGCCAACATTATAGTCACGTATGATAGGCAGCAGAGGTTGTTCTTTCCCGCCAGGCCTTCAAATCTCTATTCCGAAGTAGAGAATTGACAATTTCCCCATAGGGGTTGCCATTGCGGTACAGGGCAGCCCAGCCGATACCACAATCGAGGATATTTTTGCTGATCATACCAGCTCTTGGTAGGGTTGATCAATCTTCATGGAAAGATCTATCTGAAAGTCTCTTGATGGTCCCTGAGTGCTATGAAAACATCCCTTGCATCCACACTCTCCACACTCTCCACACTCTCCATCCCTCATGCAGTTATGCAACGATCTGGACCTTGCTGTATTTTTCTCTGTATGCACTCCCTCAGGGGTGCACCTTTGTACTTCGAAGTAGTGCTGACAAGTCACATTGTATTGTTGGAGCTGCTTATACGTCCATCACAACACTGAGGATACATACTCATTGTCGGCTCAAACACAACAAAGTCCGTAGACTCTTCCTCATCATCTCGGGTACCTGTTGTAGTTTAGTGCTAGTGTAATTGGATTCTTATGCCAGTAGTGTCCAACACCTGCATGAGAAGCTAGCTATGCCTGACATCATCATGCTATGCCTGACATCATCATGCTATGCCTGACATCATCATGCTATGCCTGACATTATCATGCTATGCCTGACATTATCATGCTATGCCTGACATCAACATGCTATGCCTGACATCATCATGCTATGCCTGACATCATCATGGAACAATTCCTTTCCACGCTTTGGCAATAGAGAGGTTCCGGGGTACGATTTTCCGTGCCAAAATCCGTATGGGCGCTACGGATTTTTCCAGCGTGCTCCATACGATTTTTCGGCACGGAGAATCCGTGTGGACTGACTTTCATACGAACGATGTTTCGTTAGAGATTAGATTTTGCGCCATCGGGTGCAGAAAGATTTTTCGCGTACACATTTGGTACGAGAAACATCGATTTTCCGCGGGAAATTTTGATTTCGGTACAAATTTTCAAAATAAAAAGGCATAGCGCGGGAATGTGATGTGTTTGCGATCGTAACCTTGGCAATGACGGCAAACACATACCGGTAAGTTCCGTACTCCGGAACATTTCACTGCTCGAAACCGACGTATGAAAAATCCGTAGCGCCTCTAAGGATTTTGGCACGAAAAATCGTACTCCGGAACCTCCCTACTGTAACACCACACCCCGCTATGATGTACAGTAACACTTGCCAAGGCGACCACTCTGATAAGGCGACCACCTGCCCCAGAAGACCACTGTAACCATGAACAAGGGATAAGGAAACTACCTGGTAACAGAGACCACAATCATGTTGAAGGTCCCTTGAGTGGTCGTCTTAGACAGGTTTCACTGTACAGTGAAACCTGTCTAAGACGACCAGTCAAGGGATCATGAGGTCTCTGTTACCAGGTGGTCTCCTCATCCAGGGTCATTTGACTGGAAATAGCATCCCTTGATCCTGGTTTCAGTGGTCTTCTAGGGCAGGTGGTCGCCTTATCCGAGTGGTCGCCTTGACAGGTTTTACTGTGCATTGTTCTACAGCATTCCTCTGCTGTGGGCCTACCCTCTGCGTGTGTGTGTGTGTGTGTGTGTGTGTGTGTGTGTGTGTGTGTGTGTGTGTGTCCCATATGGTGCAGTGGTATGTGCAGCGATTTCCAATCGATAGGTTGCGGGTTCGATTCCCGACGATTATAGTCACACACGTCTTTCTTCTCTTTCTCAGACTCTTCCTGACTTTTCTTTCATTCTCCTGGGTGGTTACCAACAGCCAGTGCATGCCGGAGTATGTGGTGTGATGTGTGTGCGGGAAAAAAATGAAGACCAAAAATAGGGATTCACTGGCCAGAAAATGTCACTCCAAATAGCTGTATGGTGTAGACCAGGCTGAATAGTGACGGTCAATTCTTCAGCCTTGCAAGCTGTTGAATGGTGAAATCCCAGCACAAGTTGCTATGGCTTCTGCCGTAGCATTGCTATCTTCGCCTCCGGCGATGGGCGTCAAAGGTCAAAGGTGTGTGTGTGTGTGTGTGTGTGTGTGTGTGTGTGTGTGTGTGTGTGTGTGTGTGTGTGTATGTGTGTGTGTATGTGTGTGTGGGTGTGGGTGTGGGTGTGGGTGTGGGTGTGTGCGTGCGTGTGTGTGTGTGTGTGTGTGTGTGTGTGTGTGTGTGTGTGTGTGTGTGTGTGTTTCAGGCTGTTTCTACACATTGAGTACTGTCAGGTTGGCAGATAGAGGACCACACAACAAGAGCGGGACTATAATTATTGATTCATGTTTCCATTTTTCTTTTTTTCTTCTTTTTTTACTGAATACCACAGTACCATCAGATGCTGCACAGCGGGGGCGGTGGCATATTGGATGGAAGTGGGGGCGGGGCAAAAGTAACTCCTCCGACCAAAGGTCTCGGAATCATCGTTACTCCTGTGCACCGATACATAGGAGAAAAGAAACATGTGCATCCAAGAGGGGAGCACCGGCTTTGCAAACGATAATGGGGAGAATTTGAGATTGAGATAGGACAAAACAATAGTAAAAGCAGTGCACCGTAGGAATATGGAGAGAACTGATAATCGGATTTTAAGGCTGAGCGAAGGGGATCAAAGATGGGTAGAAGGGAGCTGGAGTGCGGTCAGTATAATTAGGCTGGTGTGTTGGCTGCGATGGAGAGATCATAGCCTGTCTGTGGGCCGTGTGTGTGTGGCCCACTCCCACTTGCTGCACCGCAAGTGGTCGTTGACATTTTTCTTGAACGTGCGCATACCTCTGCGAGAAGGGGGAGACTGCAGAAGGGTAGGTGGGAGCTGATTCCACGTTGCGATGAGGGAGTGGGGAAATGAGTGGAGCGTGTTGTTTCGTGACTGAGGAGGAAGAATACTGGTGAGTTGTGATTAGGGCTGAAACGATTATACCAATTACTCGGTAATCGATCGATAATTCCTTATCAATCAAGTAATCGTTACGTTATAGATTACTTGTTAGGGATTTTGAGTCCAAAAAGTACTGAAAACCCTCGTTTTTGTGAAGTTTGAATCAGTTTCCACTGTGAGTATGCAGTTGCCAGGGGCATGGTGCACATTCTGAGGTTAAATTGACTTTATAACTACCATGTTTCTGAGCTACCCTGTCACTAATGCAAATTTGTGGTATTATGATGGCTTAGATTTCGGAAACAGAGCAATGTTTGCACAAAATTCTGACACTCTCTGCTAACGATTATAATCGATAAATCGATTGTTAAGCTCAAGAGTAATCGATAGGTGAAAATCCACGATCGTTTCAGCCCTAGTTGTGATGGATGATGTGTTGCAGATCTGGTTGTCTCACGAGTAGACATGCGGCATTGCGGTGCGGCCTCTGATTGTGGAAGAATGGCTTTCACCATTTCCGAACCCTCCACAAAGTGCAGCTTGTACAGAAAGCAGAGCCCTGCTACGGTACGGTGAATGTCGAGGCTCGGGAGGTATGATCCATCTCCAATTATGTGCAGGGCACGGCGCTGGATGGCAGTGAGGCGGGCCAAGGTGGTGGGGGCTGCGCTCTCTCTCATCCACACCAGCATGCCATACTCTAACACAGGGCGGACAAAGCCACGGTACACGATTGCCCGGTGCTTTGGGTCTAGCACAGCCGATGCCTTACGGAGGAAGCCGAGCCGCTGGGCTCCGCGTACTGCAAGCTGTCGGATATGGCTGCGGAATGCCAGCTGCCTGTCGAAGGTGACGCCAAGAAGCTTGAGCTCCTCTACTTCTGGCACGACTGCTTCTTGGAAGCGTATTGCGTTGGGGGGGGGGGGGGGGGTTGACGAGCGGTGGTGGCTGATATCATGGTCAATGCCTGCGACTTTGTGGGCTCGAACTTGATCCTCCACCTGCTTCCCCATGCTGCCAGTGAGTCTACTGCCTGCTGGAGGATTGCTGTCTCTTCTGGCAGTCTGAGTCGGGTGGCGATGCACTTGTAGAGAGTTGTATCGTCCGCATATACAGCCAGCTTCGCCCCATCAGGCAGGTGGTCTTCTGCGTCGTTGACGTACAGAAGGAAGAGGGTGGGGCCGAGGATGCTGCCCTGCGGCACGCCAGATTGGATTCGGTGGGTCGGTGAAGACTGGCCGCCTATGACGACACGGATGTGGCGGTCTGTCAGGTAACTCCGGAGCCAGGCAAGGAGGGGGCCATGATTGTCTTCTTCAAAATGGTAAACATGAGAGATGAAAGAGAGGGCAGTTGTTTTATATGGCATTCTCCTGTCTCTCTGTCTGTCTGTCTGTCTATCTGCCTGTCGGTCGGTCTGTCTGTCTGTATATCTGTCTGTTTGTCAACTGTTTTATCTATATCCTTCTCCATCGAAGATGTGCACGAGCTACAATGTATGTCCCTTCCGCACCTGAGCCTTCCAAGTTGGAAGGTTGTTGGTTTGCGCTTCGTAGATGTGTTGGAGCTAGGTGTCAGTTCGTCGAATGTCTCAATATCCTTGTCAGTTTTGTGCCTTGTTGTCGCGCTGGCTGACTGTATAATTATTATCTGATTACCTTGGTGGACTGTTAATCACAACCAGTACTTGTAACTTATAGGTCCTTTTCTCTTTACAAAAGCAAGAGAATGCACCTGCAGGACCTTGGGGACTGTTGTCCTTGTTTCCAAAGGTATCCTTGTTCAGCCTAGATATGCAGTTACATGTATGCAGCATGGATGTTTTGTTCTCGACCTAGCCCTGCATGGCCAGGGACAGCCAAAAGGTCAGTTGCTGTTCACATTGGTCAGGATCTCCATACTACAGGACTACTGGTATACCATGGTATACAGTGTAACAGGGTTCCTAGTATACATGTATACTTACTGAAGTACATGTATAACTTCACAGACAGAAGAGCGAGCAGGTGCGGTTTTGTACCTCTGAGTTCGTAAACTGAATGGATCATCAGACGAAAATCTCTTACTTATCTTCCCACACTCAATCTAATGTTACAATGCGGTTTTCAAGACATGTGAGTCATGCATGGAGGATACTTCAGCTCAGCTAGTCAGCTCATGAGTCATACCACACGTCACAGCTATACACGTACACATCGTAACAGCTGACTGCACGGTTATTCAGCGTACAGCAAGTACAGCATTATCTCCTCTCCATGACATTGTTGTGGCTGCTGTATTTGCCGGTACTACCTTCACCAGGGCAATCCCCACAGACTACAGTACAGGTATAAGTCTTTTACAGTGTACATATACATAAGGTACGCAATCATGTACATGTAAATGTAAGTGCGTGGAAAAAGTTGAATGAAGAAAAACAGGGGCTGCATACTATGCCATTATGTGGTTCATGCTTGGACATGGTGTATACACAGAACAATACAGTCATGGTGGCACTCCGTGACGTCCGTGCAACACTCATCATGTCATCACGTCAGCAGCAGCAACACGAACGAAACGTTTTCACCTATTGCCAAATCAGTATTGCATGTGCATGACGTGCATGCATCTCTCTCTTATCCGGACCTCGAAGTTAAGGGCACCTCGCTCTACCGGTAGGCACCCTGCACTCACTGAAGTCGTCGTCCCGCCCATGTTTCCAGTCCCTCATTGCTCCGGTGAGTACTCGCAAACATAATATTGATAGTTTGTTCAGTCAGTCAATGGATGATCTTATTCTCTTCTACACAATGTCATGTACATGTATATTCACTCTTCATCATTTTGTCGGAACTAGGTCTCCGGACCTGGTGAGAAGGCAGAAATGCCTGTTCACTTGGTGAAGTAAAATAAAATAAATGAACAAACAAACAAACAAACAATGTACACAGAACAACAAGGGCCAATCAAGGCTAGTTTGTGCCTACTCTGAGTTTCATTTTATTATATCAGGCTACATAAGGGTGTTATTGGCCATGCCGGTATTTTTTATGCCAGGATAGATATTGGTGGATCTTGTGGTGCTATGCATGGGGGGTTGATTTGCTAGCTAGCGTGTGGAAAGCTATGTGTGAATGTGGGGGCTGTGTAGGTCTCAGGGCTAGTGGTGTTATTACTTATTAACACTTCAAAGTGCTGTTGGTGTGGGCAGGAAGCTACATGCATGTACAATGTCTTGTACTATCGTCGCCAAACAAATCCGGCCAATGCTGTAGATCATGGTAGATGGTAGACTAACACAATCATGCACTACTCCTGGCACTGCACGCGTACCATGACTGTCTGTATCTATCGGCATGGGCCCGATTTTTGGCGAACATGTAACCGTCAGCCAATCGATTGCTCCAAACTGCTCTATCGGACCATCTCGCGGGGCCAAGTGGCTCGACTCAAAAATGAATTCCATAAATTCTCTTGCCAGAGGTTGACAACCCACCGGTCGGCTTCACTGCCTGGGACACTTGACGGGCCAAACCAATTTATCTGCTACCTGCAGCCCGTTGAAAGGCAGCACTTCAAAGTGAAAAGCTGGCCCGGAGTAATATCTGCACGTTTCTGGCTGCCTCCACCACAGCCACAGAGCTACAAGTAGTGTAGAGGTAGACTGGTAAAACATGTATAGGAGATGGAGGACCTTGACAAGATGCACATTCAGCTAGCTAGCCACTTGACTGATATTGTCTCGGCCACGTGATCATGGTGAAGTAAGTGCACTGCTCGAGCTCTGTTCAAGATAAATTGTAGAATGTAGGAGTGCGATAAATCGGCCTTCTTCTGGCTGAATATCGAAGCCAAGGCACACACGGCGCATGAATGCAGGTGTTTTCAAGGAGCTCGACATGATCGCTTGTGTACCGATGATGGCCAAGATCCGTCATGGCCATAATGTAGCCTTAGGTATCATCCTTGTGACAACGACCTGCATCCGCACCTACACTACCATGACTACAGCACACGGAGCTGAAGAGCCAGAGCGCCCCCCCCCCCCCCCCCTCCACTTCATCATTTTTATTATTGAATCTTACTCGACTTCGCTACCACGCGCTTTTGTTTGCAGTGATTGTGTAGAGTGGGTAGGCTACACTACAAAAAAAATTATAGTACTAGTCGCGAACCGGTCCACCGTATTCACTCCGCTCATTTATTGAGTCATTGAGCTCATGCCCCCCTCGATTTTGCACCCGGATGCGGGAACACACACTACCGGCCGGCAAGCTGATCGCATTTTGCAAGTAAAGTTTTTGTTCCAAAGGCACCAGTACACCGTACTGCGCTCGTACTGAATTAGTTACAGTTGATGGACATGAACCAGAGTACAAGACTAGTATAAGTATAACCATGATGACATTTTGTTGTACCTACGGAGAACTCCCCTGCCCTGCTGTGCACTTGCCCAGAGCTGTAGAGGAAGCCCTTGGCCTTGGCCAAAGCCACAAGGGCGTCATCATGCATGACCGTGAAGAGACTAGCTTCTGTAGTTATCATGACTCAAGCAAGCCATGGAATATCATGCCATGGCTTGCTTGAGTCAACGGCCGATGGCTTCTGTTGCCGTGTTGGAGCCAAATCCGAAATTATTCTTATGACTCTTTCCTCTCACCTAGTATGTGCCGGCTTCACTGAATCAGTGAAGCGGAGAGTAATCTATCATTCATATTCTCACTTCGCACCTGTGTGACTAGCTTTGTACTTGGACTAATGTACCTACATGTAGATGAATGCAAGCAGCCTGTCTGTTTCAATAGAAATCAGTTCCGTGCGAAACTCGCTACCGGAGCACACGTCACTTTCAAAGACCAAGCAGTGATTTGGTGATTCGTTGTGAAACCCTCTCGTCGCATTGTTGTCATCAATGCGCCGAGAGAGTTTCACAACGAATCAATGATTTATGTTGATGATGAAAATTAATGAACTACATGTATACGTATGTCTTTTAAAATTGTATGCGTGTATTTATTCTTGTCAGTGATATGCGCATCTTCGCCAGGGCCATACACCATGTCCACACATTATAATTATACAATTACAATGTCATGCAAGCAAGATCCACACAACACACAGATTTATAGGAAGGAACAGCGGAAACCGTTTGGATTTGCTGCAGGTACTTCAGTACGTTTGGCTCGCACTCACAGGCAAAGACAGAAAATTGCATTATGGGAGATCATCACTCTTACTTGTTAAATTTTTGCTATGCCTAACCAGTCAAATATTCCTGCATATTTCACCCCTTAGCCTAGGGCTATTTTAGAGATTGAATACATGCGTTTGTCTAGTCGTGATAAATCTAATATTGACTTCGTTCTACTACTAGTACTAGGTAGATTTAGGAAATACAAACTTCGTAAAAGACCCCCAGTGATTCTCAAGTAACTCGGAGAAACAACTCAATCTGCACCCAAGCACACAACTCAATTGCACCCAAGACTGTACACACCATTCCAGACCAGGTGGCACCATACAATGTAGGTTGGATGATCGCAAAAAAACTTTCTTTCTAAATCGAATAATTAATCACACGCTTGCACCGGTCAGCATTAGTCGATATAAAGGTGAAAAAGAGAGAAATATCCATAATAGAAACTGGTGTCGTCGCTATATATGCTCATACTAGGAGAAACCACAATATTGGTGCTGTCTGCAAACTGGAAGGGAGCTATGCATAAAAACGTAATATGAAAGGGAAAAAATCGTCTCTCCGATATCGGTCGAGACTAGAGTTAGCTGCTGCCATCCTGTGCTGTCAGACGAGCAGGGAGAGTATAGTAAATGTTCATATGGAAATACGTAGACTCGGGATTAAATAATACACTGGACCCGGGGTGCGAAATGAGAGACAGAGACATAATAATGCGTACTCTTTTTTGACCTCCCCGGGCTAGATATACCATACTAAATAAGGATGTGTGATGATGATGATGATGATAGAGTAGAAACAACAGGTGATAGCACGGAAAATGAGGAAATCAGGGTTTTTTTAATTGATACGGATTATAGGGGGATGGGGGCTTGCGTAAGAAAGCATCGCGCCAAAAGAAACTCCAGGCCGGGGCTAACGAAAGCAAATACGCCTACAAGGACTACCTTTGTAAACATTCGTCTTCCCATATCATTTGACGCGGCATATGATATTCCATTCTTTTTTCTCTCTCTGTCTGTCTCTGACTTTCTAAAGACCCGAGACTAACGTAATATTGACAAAGATATGCAGTGCTTTGTGGGCTGCACCGGAATTTATATGTAGGCACACAAGCTGACGAACCAAGCAATACAGACAGGCAGATTATTGCAGAACAAGTGTGCATCTGTGAATTTTCGAATTCGATAACAGAGAAGGGGGGGGGGGGCACCAACACAACAATACATCTGCGATTAGTACAATGCGTGCATACAAACACACGTGTCATTGGGCACGTATACACACAGCGAGGATGAATACAAAGATCTGCGTTTGAACTTTGACAACACACACGAAGGCCAAGACCACAATCACACTAGACACACTAGACAACACGCATCAAAACTAAATCGCCGACTGAAGTGCAGTGCATCTACACATGCAGTCAATGGCGAAGGAAAACGACGAAGGCAGAGTTCAGTACAATTGACCATATCCAGTTCCATCCCGCGAGACGAAAACATTTTAACTTAGGACCAGCAACAACACAAGTCGACCATTACACACATAGTTACAAACCAACCGTGTCATACGTGAAGCGATACATCCCTGTCGCTGTGGTGCAGTTTGGAGCCGCTGCTTCAATCCTGACTTACGCGAATGCGCAGGATGTCCTCAACACGGCAGTTACAACCCATCCTTGGGCACATTCGGTTGTTGTCACTGTAGGCCTTCACTGCACAGGCGTGGCAGTACACATGGCCACATGGCACCAGGGCAGTTTCCTTGGCGTGCTCCACACGGCACAAGTAGCAAGTCTTGCTCTCTCGGCTACGCGGCGAGATGCCTGGCTCGTCGGAGCTAGAGTTGGTGCAGTGTGATTCGGGTGTCTCGAATGGGCTGATGCTGCTGGCCGATGGTGTGGACAGGCTGATGTTGAATGCGTTGCCAGAGCCTGTTGTACTGGGAGTGGTCGGCGAGGTGCCCACTGCACCGTAGTTCCCGCCACCGAAGATGCTAGACGCGGATTTTGCGTCGCGAGATTCGGGAAGAAGAGAATGATGTATTCGGCGAACACGGCCAATCTCTGATGTAGGGTCACTGACGGTAAGACCAACAGGACGATGAGGTACGTCCGAGTGCATAGAAATCAAATTCTGGGATTGGTTGGAGTGGGCAGAGCTGGCGCGAGAAAGTGAGCGCTCTCGCGGATACCCTTGGCTCAGACTGCGCAGGGCCTGCTGCTGCTGATGCTGCTGCTGGGCCTGCTGGAGCGGGCCGAGTGTGTTGGGCAGGTCGGGATGTCCAGTGACACCGTACTGCTGGAACGCAAGGTAGGACAAGTTGTGCGTGGCCAACTGATCGACGGCATTAGCCAGGTTGCTGGGCTCGAACGGGCTCTCACTGTCGTTCAGCAGAGACAGAGGCGAAACTACCGAGTTGAGACGTCCCGACATGCCGTCAGAAGTGCGCCCTGAACGCATGTGGTGATGACTATTGGGTGAACGACGACCGCCCTCTACATCCTCTTCTTCACTGTTGCGTGTGCGCATGGCGATGTAGTTCTCAATCTCGTCCTTGGCCTGCTCGACGTTTTCCGCGCTGCCCGTCACCTCGAAACACGGCTCGCGATCTCGGCTTGGAGTGACAATGAAAGTGCCGGTCGTCTGCTGAATCCGAATCCGCTTGATGGTGGAGCCCTTAGGTCCTACGACCAATCCAACCACGCGGTACGGAACACGGACCTTGATGGTGATGTCGTTGTCCGGTGGTCGTGACGGGGCAGCTAGGCCGCCGTAGCTCAGAGGCATGCTGTACTGAGAGCCGCTGGCATTGCCTCCGCGACTGCGCGACGCGCGGATCTGAGTGAAGTGCTCGGCGGCGGCCAGGATCTCCTTTCGTGCAGTGCTGACGTCTTCTGGACGACCTGTGACGATGAAGACAGGTTCGTCGCCACGAACAGGTGTCTTGATGTAGGTTCCAGTTTTATCTCGAAGAGCCTTGATCTTGCACCCTGGCCGAATTACACAAAGCAAGCAAAAGAACACGGGAGTGGTGAATATTGCCTATAATAGGCTACACAGAACGGCGGAGATGCCAATGCCAATGTTCCTAAACACCACTACTAGTACGTACATAGTCATTGATGCACATTCTACGCCGGCAACAGAGCTTGCACACAGACACAAGTCACGACAGTCCACGGAACAAGCGAACAGGCGCTGTAACGATATGCCGGAAACTACACGGCAAACCTCCCTTCTGAAACGATACACAGACCGTGGTTCCCACCGGCCACCAAGAATGTCACAGAACCTGCAAGCAGAGTCCTAATGCCTTCCTGCTGTAAGATTACGCATTCAACGGCCATTCCGTTCTAACCACCATAGCCGCTGCAACGTCCATAACGGCCATTTGCAAAATTCAAAAATAGGGAGAACCCAACGGAAATTGTTTCGAACAGCAGGAACATAAAAGGGAAAGGGACAACAGAGCACTACAGGACATACCTTGACGGCCGACAATTTCTGCCACATGCTCCGAGCTGGGAACGCTGACACGCTCAGTGATGTTGGAGCTCCTGGTTGTGGGAGCTGTGTGGTTCATGGACATCTGCGAAACCCAGTGCGACAGGGTGTGACTATCATGCGGGTCCAGACTATGGTAATCCAGAACAAGTCTACTGTTGTCCTTGACACTGAAGCTGGTCGGAGGGTCGCGGAGCTCCGAAATGCGCTGCCCGGCAAGAGAAACCATAATTGCTGCTGCGGGGAAGAAGAAGCTCCACGGATAGAAAAACACACAACAAGCTTTCTTGCTACTTGTTCCTTTTCGCAACAGCAGGCGTTCGAACCGACCGACTCCTGTAGCTACTCTAGGCAAAGTGAGCAAGGTGTGGCTGGCGCGCAGTTTACTATTCGTCTCCAACGGACTCTCGTAGCCTAGCCTGGCCACAGAAAGGTGTGAAGCTACGAACGAGCAACGCGCGGTGATTGGTCAGACAGGAGCTGGCGTGATCTGCGCCTCGCGCTAGGGCTGATCCTTTTCACGTCTAGCGAGCGACACAGAACACGAACAAAGACCAGCAGACAGTACCGTACTCAGTTTTCTGTACCAAGCCAAAGTCAGCGGAAAACAACAACAACATTTTGTACTCAACCCTTGTAAACAGCAGCTAGAATTTTAGAAACAGTGTACAACAGACTCAGTACACAGCACAGTTGCAATAATCATTACGTGCAGTAGCAGATAGGGAATGCTTACTGATTTTCACAGGAAGACTAGAGAGGCTCAGCTAGCTAGTGAAAGTGGAAGCAGTTACTTACTTAGAAGCTAAAGACGTGACCGGGGCTGTCGCTAGTGTGAGAAATACTGCTGGAAGAAAATACTTGAATGTTGAAGTTAGACAAAAAATACTCTTCTTCGACTTTCCTCGTTCCGTTAGACATAAATTGCATCTGTACGACTACGAGCTCCTGTAAATCTGAATAGAATTTATAGAAAAAATAGGCGGGCAGTTTCGGCTACCACCGGACCTCGGGTCGCTCTTCGAATGGCGAGCACTTGAAGCGTCCTCCGGGATTATAATCCTTCTCACTCGCTCGTTTGTGCTGACCGGGCTAGGGCTGAGCTCCTAGCTGCAGATGCCGGTACATGGATATCGCAGAGAGTATAGGCCTATGGCTTCTTCCGCGCCCGCATAATGGATGTTCACGTAAGTACAGTACCTATTCTACCCAGGTGTGTGTGCGCGCGCGTGTGTGTGTGTGTGAGAACCGGTGTGTGTGTGTGTCGGCAGGAGTGCTATTCCATGTAGAGGTCTCCGTGTTGCACAAAGCCGGCATGGCAGGCCGCTTAGTCGTGCACCCGTTCGTGTGCTTTTCGGAGAGAAGGGAAGATCGTAGCGACCCTCGATGTCAAGGACATTGCCTGGAGTGCCGGACCCCGCACTAGTGAGAGCAGCATTGCCCTGTGTCGTTGGTGATCAATGACCACGGGAGTCCTACAAATCTAATAGTAATACTAATAGTAAAGGGTCTCTACTACTCACTGGTGTTTAGCTAATCCTGGTAGTAATCAGTACGAGTATGCTGGTGCCGGATATTTGAGTATGGAAGAGCTTTGGGCTAGTAGACCCCCTCTCCTCTCTACTACTACCGGTAGTCGTGCCTAGTGATTCAAGTGATCAGCTAACAACGCCGTAAATCATTTATGCAGTCAGGCCAGTAGCAGTGGATGTTCATCACAAGTAATAGTTCACTGACACTGTGGACCGTTTGGTCCTGAACCCTTTGGACCTGCCTGTATACACATGCATAATTACTATTACTGTATTAGATTACAATGTACAGTCCCCGCTCCTCATTGACATTGACCTGTCAGTTGAAGCACATGGGCAAGGTACGTTTTAGATCTGGCTTTGGAAATTTTTATCTTTCATTCCTTTCAGGTTCAGCCTCAATTTCTTTGTTCTGTGCTAATAGTCCACAAAGCATGAAACAGTTCTGCCCATAGATTGAGTATAGTCAACCTTTAGTAGTTAGCCCTTGCAATGCACAATACATGTACTTTCTACAGCCAAGCAGTACAGCATGCAGTGCTGCTGCCTTTGCTGTTATTGGTGGGTACACCTGAGGACTCCACAGAAAAACCATGCGGTTGGGCTACATGGAAAGTACCACTGTTAGAAGTAGGACAATGCCTTATTTCTACCAGTGGTACTTATAGTTTTCGAGTTGAGGTACCCTCATATTAATATGTCAGAATAATATGAGGGTACCTCAACTCAAAAACTCTAAACACAGGTAACACATAAGCTCAGGTTCGCCAAATTTTCGGGCATATAAGATTTTCTATTCTACCAACTGGCCAATGGTTTCACAGAAACAGAAAAGAAGAAAGCCACCCATCAGAGGAAACACTGGTAAGGTGCAAGAATGATGCAAACCCAGTATAAGGAGCTAGCTGGCACTAAACAAAGGGACATGGTTGTAGTGTGCAATGTAGTGACCTAAGTGCTGGCATATACTTGTACAAAGCCTTACAAATGAAGTAGTAAAGTTTTTCACACAGCTGGATTCGGATTTGAGTGAAATTCCGTCGGAGTACAGTTGTACTTCGTGTAGTGCAGTCTGCTGTTGAGCATCCATGAAGAGTGATGGCACATCTCGTATGGTTGATGCAATTCACTAAATTTAAATTTAGCAACAACTAAGGGTCTTGGTACCATGGTGCTTCAACTGCTTGCCGTTGTCAAACATTTTTAGTAATACTATTCATAATTCCAACCTTGGTGGACTTGCTGGCTTGGTAACCTACAGCACCACTTGCCTTTGTCGACTACGAAGAGTGATGTCATAGGGTTATGCAAAACCTCCCAGATGATGTCATAGGGAAGATGCATAGTCTCTCAAATGACATCCACTGATTATTCAACCTGTCACCTGTCAGTGCGTTGGCAAAGAATTTGACTTTCCTGTACAAAATATTTGGCCCTTGGTGGATTGTGTGCCGGCGGGACAAACATAGTTCTGCCCCTCCTCGGCCTCTGTTTCCCTCAGGATCAGATCACCTGATGGGGTGTATGTATGCACATGTATATGTAGTGTAGTGTAGTGAATGCCAGCTACATCTGACCGTGGACATGACTGCAGTGTGCACGTCATTCTCTAGGGAGAGTACTGCTTACATGTACATGCAGCTCATTCCCCAGAACATTACATCAATTAAAAGATCCAAGGACGTGACCCTGAGGAGCTTCTTTGTTGTAAGGTGAATGTATATATTTCCCACGTACATCTACTACCAATACGCATCCGATTTGCACGGGAGTATGGGGATGTGACATTTTGGTTCTGACACTTACATTTCAGCACCACTACCAGTACCAGATAGTGATGTACATACATACAGTCATGTACATACATACATACATACATACATGTATGTACACACTACGTCAGTGGTTGGTTTGGCTGTTCTATTTTAAAGTCGAGCAACAAACAGACAAATATTCCCTCCTGAGAGAGTGATGTCATAATAATGCTTGTGCACATCGGCAAGTGAAATCCGGCCACATAAAACACATGATGTCCTCTACTGGTGGTTTGCCGTTCTTTACAACTTCCAACAAGCAATACAATTATTTCATCAGTACAAGACTGCAGTGTGTATTGGTAACACTGGGCCCAGTGGGCAGTGCCACTAACAATGATGTGTCCCATGGTTCGTGTAACAACCATGTCAAAGTGGTTCAGTGAATGCAGCAACCCATGCGATGGAACAAATAGAACCACAATTGTGAAATCGAGCACACAATACCTCCGTGTCATCTACATGTACATGTACTTGCATGTCATGGTACTCTCATTGTGGTACATTGTGTAAGCCAGTCAGAAAACTGCAACACGCCATTCACACATCAAAACTCACTCCTTGCTGCGGCTAGAGTTTAGTTTCGTTTAGTTTTATTCCAAGTCATACATGGCTGGGGTAGCCAATGACCACTTTGCGTGGCGACTGCAGGGTTTGTATAGGCAACCACGACTAGGGGTAGGGGATCGAATAACAGCATCGAGGTACGTGTATAGGACTGGCCCAGGTATTTATGTTGTAGATCGCATGATCGTGTTCTGTTTTACTTGCATGAGTACATGGAGGTTAAAAGTTTGTTTTTTCAACGTAAATTATCGTATCCGTTTCCAAGGGAACTCACGTGGGTTGCTGATAAGTGATAAGCAGAGGTGGAAGCTAGTGTCTGTACTACTAGTAGTACTAGTAGTAGTAGTGATGAAGAAAGTGTACGCCACTGGCTTACATATACAGGTAGTTGCATACGGGTAAGAGGATAGGGGGAGTTGGGTGAGGTCGTGGTGAGAAATTGGTAAGGCCAGTGTTATAACAATGTGGTACACTACACTTTTTCTACACATCTACCGCATGCATGCAGTGTGTCACGTATGAATAATGACGGCTGCTGTAGGTGATTTAAACTGATTATCTTCCATGAAGTGCCATCAACAAGTACTACATAATTATCTAGAAATGTTACTGTGAGACATCACCAGTGTGGATAATCAAGTGGTATGCTTCACTGTCCCAAGAGTGCTCAATACCCATGTAGTGCAGAGCCTTGTACACAAGAGAGAGATTGGAAGCTAGCTGTGTCGCAACTCTGGGTTTCACGTATTTCTACGATCACCAGGCTACTGATGGCTCCAAAACGGGCAACCTGAACACAAGGGGGAGCAAGGTGAGAAATTCTGCAGTGTGGCTAGTGTATTGTGTACAGTGTACAGTGTACAGTGTACGTCAGAGCACGCCCGGCGCTACATCGCACTCGTCACTGCCATGCCTGTACAGTCATGATTGTATACCCGTCACTACAATGTACACTTAGCTTCTTGTTGAGCTGATGCTGCTATTTATGCCAACACGCACAATGTGATATGTAAGGAGTGCATGATTGTACAATGTACAAGCACTTAGTCTTAATGGCGTACGGTTCCCTAACGGGCTGCCTTCCTACCTTCTTGGCTCAGCTACTTTGAGGACAATGCTTCATTTGAGTCGTGTCGACGTACATGCAGTGCAATGGATGTCGCTCTCATTCGCCTAACCCGATTACCGGCCATTTATATGAAGATTGTGAGCGTTCATTGGGGACTGCACTCATCCTCCTTTTTTGAATTGGCACTTTGGATGGGCAGAGCACTGCATCTGTGCTTCTTATTCCCCCCCCAGTATGTACAATACAGTCTGGACTCCGTACTGAACCAACCTAAACAGACCGCTAGAGCTCGGTGACGCTGCGTTCCACTCATTCCGCCGACCATTACCAGGATTACATGTGCGCTGTGCAGTAGTGAGTAACCTGTTTAAGTCGCCTCCCAAGGTCGAGTACGCGGGCCGCATCCAAGCGGCTTGATCTTCAATTCCCACGGCTTCGGATCATGACTAGATCATAATTTCATTAGCTAAGCTTCCAAATCAGACATACTCGTACCCAACATTCACAGCTAATTTACTTCGCGGAGTAGAGGGATTAGCAGGGAATCTTCTAGTGACAAGATCACAGTAGCACAAATCGATAATCCCATGTACTCTTCCAAATAGCCCTAACACGTACCACGCACGAGTAGTGCTGAAAAGGAGCACTTCACAAAATGACGATGCTGCAGTTACAACCATTGAATCGCTGCTTGCAGTATGAGAGGGGTGAGTGAGCTGGCAATTCAGTGCTCTTCAGAGCCATAGGGCAATGGCCAAGGGCTTCCTTTCAATTTCTGCAGCAGACACCGTGCACAGTGCCAGTGGTCCTTGGAGCGCGCTGCTATCGCCATCTTTCTACATAACTACATGCAGTGTAATACTAATATTAATACTAATACTTTGAAGTAGAAGGCACCTTGCAAATCACTTTAACAAGCACCACTAGTAGTGTAATACGTTAATTAGTTGTGCCCCTGGAATCCTAGCCTAGGCTAGAGTGCTGGTACTACATGTAGGTACAACAGACAGCGATGCTAAAGCTGGTGCATGTACATGTACATGTACCTGTACATTGTAGCTGTGCTACCAATAATGTCCTCGTTCGCGCCCTTGCCTTTCTTCCCAGTGCACCTCGAGCTGAAAACTCACGTCAGAGTATGTGTGTGTATGTTTTTGTGTGTACATGCGTGCGTACACGCGCGCGCACGCGTGTGTGTGTGTCTGTCTGTGAGTCTTGAACTAATTACACGTGCATTTTGTATGACGAGATGTGTTGTACTTCAGCCAATTTACACCAAGCAGTGAATGAGTAGTACAATGCTCAATGATTCACATCATGACGGATTCATGAATCAATGCTTCAAACTCTTGAATCAAGCTTCGTATCATTTCAGAACCAGAAGTAGGAAAATGGTATCGAGACTCGCGCTGCGGAGCCCCAGTATCATTTGGCAGCCACAAGTGGTGCTAGATGCCTAATCCTCGACCCAGCAGGGCTACTGCAGGCAGTAGGGCAAGTCAGTTAACTTGCAAAAAAGCTCTGCACCACACGAGCACTTCATGTTTTACGACTGCTGACGCTTGTGACGGTATTCATCTTTCTCGGCTGCTGATTCACAACGGTGGTCAACCATCTTCCTGCCTTGCTATGGGGTCCCTCGTGGCCTTCTTTGCTGAAAAAAAGGAGTCAAACGCCAGGTAAATCACAAGGTTTCCCGGACTAGGTCATTTCTATTTTCTTCTATTTTCTTGTCCAAACACCTTGAAGTAGGAGCCGGCGTCCGGAGAGGTGTTGGCTGCACTCCGCAGGCTCCGCGACATGCATCGGCAGCTCTTTGTTGACTTTAAAATGCACGTTATGGGTGACTCAGTAACTACTAGTAACACTCATGATCAGGCAGTCGTAACCCTACAACTGTCCCAGCTTCTACAACTGTCCCAGCTGGAAAGAAAGCGGCAACTCCTCTAACCTGTGGGACGTGGAAAGAGGACATTGTGTTTGGTGTGCGGCCCTTGGGATAGTGACGTTGCTAGCTCGTACCCCTGACGCAGGTAGCATCCAATGGCGGCACGTTTCCACCCCGATGCATCCATTCTGATTAAAAGGTATCTCAGCTTGAGCTGCGCGCTAGCCTCTCCAGCATGTGATTACACGGTGGTAAAGCTCTAGCCTTAGTACAATGGAAATCGAGCTAGCGCTAGGCATCCAGGTGCGCACACTGGCTGCAAGTGCAACCCGTGTTGTCGTTCTGTCAATAATGCCGCCGATCCGGAGTAAAATTACCTCTGCTACTTACTTGGACCCGACTTTAATGACGTGTTTCCATGCAAGCGAGGTTCAAGCAACCCTTGACAGATGAGCACACGTTCTGACCTCTCCGTCATGTGCGATCTATCCACCAGGATAACCTCAGTTCTTCCATTTTTTTTACGTGTAAATCTTTAACTCAAATGGAGTCCTCGGGAAATGTACATACAGCGGAAACGCAATCAACTTTCGATGCGAAAGTCGCAAAAGTTATATTTGCACGAAATCTGGCAACCAGCTGTCAAATTAACTTTCTGTGGCTTCAAGTATGAAAATACAATCATGTCATGTATCCGGGTTTGTTGTTTTGTGGCTTTGGCATCGAAAGATTATAACTTTGAATTTTTAACTCATAATCGATATGGCGACAGTAACTTTAGTTTTAGTTTAGTTTTATTCCAGGCACTACTCAATCTGCGGACAGAACTAAATTAGGGAGGAAGCCAGATTGGATGACTCCAAAAGAAAATCTTAACCAGCGTGCAGGCTGGGAAGCTATAAAATGGCGATTACAGATCCTTTCATTATGCTATTTTCACCACATTGTCTACACCTTTCCTTCTGTTGTCTTTGATTTCAAATTTCGATTTTCATCATCCTCCCGACACCCCAAGTCTCTTGTCCTTCCACCAACTGGCAATTACTTCGCTAAATCCTTCCTTTTCCTTATCGCTGTTGCTTGGAATAAACTTCCTGCTGATATACGTTCACTCGATAGTCCCACGCTATTTAATCGCCAGGTAAGGAAGCTGTATGAAGTTTACCGCTTCTCAGTTTCCGGCATACCTAGTTTCACGTGTTGAACAATTATAGTCTAAATCCGCTACTGCAGTTTTTGTTCTAGTGCCTTTCCAGTGTTCTATTAGCACCCCTGGTTCTCAATCTATTGTTCTTCCTCTCATTTGACTTAGAAAATCTCAGATTTTGAGTTTTTTGCGCTCCATACATAATTTTATTTTCATTATTTTATTGGTTTGGTGAGACTCCCATGATAGGTATCCATTTACCTCTGGAGAATCCGTAAATAAACAAACATAACATAACATAACATAGAACTGTGTCGTCCTTTGTGGACTCATCAGCGCAGCACGGAGAAATGAGGCCAAACCTGACAGCAATGAAAAATAAAATTTCCAAAGCCAGATTTAAACCAGGCCCGAACTTACTTTGCCAGGGTGCTCAAACTGACAAGTCAGTGAGCTCTGTATAACGCAAACAGCAAAGGCACCATCCGACAAGAGAGTGCTCAACTGCTACAAGAGCAGGAGCGAAATACTCGATCTGCGGACAGAGCTGTTTCGTCCTTTGTCCAGGCAATACATGGCTGGTGCAGCCAATGACCACTTTGCGTGGCGATTGCAGGGTTTTTAAACTGTTTATAGCCAACCATTTAATTATAGAAAAGAAAAAGGACCAAGGAATTGCAAGTTACTGGTACACTATAATGTCCACTAACACCATCACCAGTTACTAAACAATCAGCTCATGCGATAACATTGCACGACACTGACGGACGGTACTGACGTTCTATAACTACAACTAACTGGCTAACAGCTCTAGCACATCTTGGATGCGCACTCCAACAGCCTTCCAACTTAGAAGGTTCTAAGTTATAGAAATAACACCAGGAGGGGAAGGTGAGCGCAAACAGGATAAGCACGAGCTGAAAGTCTCAGCTGTGAAGGGCGTAACTTGTACAGTCCGTATCGCCTATAACTTATAAGGTTGGCGGCTATAGTAATATACCGGATATAGTGATCAATTCCTCAAATTCATTTTCGTTCGCCATAAACTAAGTATACACAGTTATCGCGTATAGCAATCATCGTCTATAGTAATATATCGCCTATAGTGATCAAATTCATATTTCAAAAGACGTTTTATATTACACTATTTTTGCATCGGTTATAGTGATTGATGTAAAATCAAGCGATGTCAGAGGAGAACAGGGTGTTACTTCTTCGTGAAGAACTTGTCCAGTGAGTGTTGTTTGGTGAGTTTTGCTTGTACAAGTTGCCAAAATATGCCTCCATCATGAGGAAATCCTGATTTTTTTGTGTCAGGCGCTACAGCCAGCTACATGACATTGTACATGTACATGTATGTAGTGCGTATGTGCACGGCGCGATGAGCCATTTGACACCCCATTCGCATACATTGCATGCAGTATCGGTCATAATAATATATCGCTTATAGTGATAAAATGCTCAGAATCAAACACCAACGCTATAGGCGATACTGACTGTAGTTCCTTGGTCCTTTTTCTTTTCTATAAATTTATCCTTGGCTCTCCATCCGAGTCCATTTGATTATAGCTATATACATGTGGAGTATAAGGGATGCAGACATTGCTAATCACCATAGCACCCAGAATACAATGGTACTTTTAACCTTGCATCTGGTGTTGTGAGGATTAGTCATATCTGTGTCTCTTATACTCTATTAGTCTATAGTTATAATCTTCCACTCAACAACCATTACCTGGTGTGTTCTCTATCCTTTGGCCTACACTCACAATCTCTCTCTCACACACACACACACACACACACACACACACACACACACACACACACACACACTCGAAAGAAGGAATCAAAGCGTATGCTATGGCCTATGGATTTCCCTCCTTGTGCAGTTCATGTTATGAAGACCCCCTCGACAGGCGAGATTCCCTTGGGAATTAGTACAACTTTCACAGCAACTCAGTGATCAGGCTAAAAAAATACTGAAGTATTAAAGGATAGAAACTGCTGGGCAATGGCACATGAGAAGTGGAAGAGGGCGATGAGTTACTTCGGGTGAAACACTAGCAGTTAGTGGCGGTAAGCTCTACTTGTTGAAATACGTTTGGTAAGTAATGTTTAGAAGATTTGTAAGTAGTTGACTATTGTACACTATATGTACTAGTGGATACTGGCAAACCCCACATCAAGCGTAAAGAAAGGACGAAGAAGAATAGCAGCTAGCCTATAGTACAGTGTGTGTGTGTGCGTTTACCCATCACTATCACCACAGGCCATATCAGTTACACCAGATATTGCGAGCACTTTCAGAACGGAAGCCTTTCCCACATTAAGTAAGTGCTTGGTCACTCACATGGTGCCTTGCCGTTTAAATGTACCCATTCCGTACTTCCTTTTTAGAATGTTTAAAACGATTCATCAACACCTGGATCGTGCAGAGAACGAACTTTGAAGCACAATATGTGTTCGCTCAGGAGACATGACAATGGGCGCGCAGAGTACACGTGATCAATGTTTACTCTGAATATGCTACCTGGTTTGGGGTATCATAATCATTGCTGCTGCGTGTAGCACGGTGCTGGTGGTGCTGGTGCTGGTGATGGTGCCTTGGTGGTGCTAGTGGTAGCATGGTGGTAGATTAGTAGTGCTGCTGCTGCTACTGCTTGAGAACGGTTTTATTCACAACACCAATTGGGCCAATCGCGTGAAACCATGCTGCTGCTGCTGCTGGTGGTAGTGATGGTGGCGCTGGTGGTGGTGGTGGTGGTGGTGGTGGTGGTGGTGGTGGTGGTGGTGGTGGTGGTGGTGGTGGTGGTGGTGGTGGTGGTGGTGGTGGTGGTGGTGGTGGTGGTGGTGGTGGTGGTGGTGGTGGTGGTGGTGGTGGTGGTGGTGGTGGTGGTGGTGGTGGAGTTTAAGGGGGATGATGTCTACCTATCAATAGGAAACACCCCAGTTCGTATGACGTATGGCCAATGCTGCCATTGTTCTAGGATATAACTTACACTTACACTGTAAGAAATGCCATATATCGCCTATGCAAATGCACATGTAGCTGATAATTTGCCATCTTGGTAATTCACCATACATGTACAGATTCGGTACGCTCGTCAGTAATTGTTTCCTGGATAAGTACTGGCTGCACTTAGCCCAGCCCTGGCTCACTTCACGCGCATTCATCCGGGCTACTCTCACAACAGCTGAAGCAATATCATCTATATTACTGAAGTAGTATTCATTAGTTGAGGGTGTTGAATAAGGGACAATCTGAAGAGGAAATGAAATCACCACCAGGAATCGAACCAGGGACCTTCGCTTGAACTTTCAACACCAGTATCGCCTTTCTGGAAGTATACTCTTGTAACTTCACGCAACAACTCTCCCAGCTATTCAATGGGCAAAACCCTTACAGGTACTACCGGGAGTCCGGGATGCAAGCAATAAGGTGGGACACCACCATTCGCGGCCCATATAAGATCGCATGCAATTGAAATAGGCATAATCATGAAAATGGATAGGCAGATTGCCTTGATACACACAAGCATGCAAACGAGCAAGCGCGCATGCATCCCATACACACACCACACACACACACACACACACACACACACACACACACACACACACACACACACACACACACACACACACACACACAAACACAGAGTCACAGACACACACGCGCGCGTGCATACACACACACACACATACACACACACACATACACATACTCGTGAGCCTCTCATGAAAAAGTAACCATTGACTGATGCAGTAGTCCAACACATTTAGCTACTTCCTTGAAAGGGACTGACTGGTGGATGACACTCATCATAGGGTCATCATCCCAGCAAGATGGAATGATGGTTAAGTCTACTTTCTGGACTGTCATCATCTACTCTTCTCAGTAGTGGAACGTTCCAACAAATCATCATCACGTACGCCACCAGAGTTCTGTCTCTGCATTCTCCTCTATCTCTCTCTCTCTCCTCTCTCTCTCTCTACCTCCATCCCTCTCTCTCTCCCTCTCCCTCTCTCTCTCTCTCTCACACACTCTCTCTCTCTTTCTATCTATCTATCTTTCTATCTCCCTCTCTCTCTCTCTCTCTCCCTCTCTATCTATCTATCTATCAGTCCAACGACAGTCCGTACAGATAATAATTACGTGGTCAATAGATGGAGAAGTGATAGTCATTCGCTCACATCATCAATCTTAATGTTCCAGTACAAGTATTTGTATGTACATGTACATAAGTGTATCATTCATCATCCGTAACAACGATATCCCGTGACAATCATTAGTACTAGAAGTTAGTTGTCCCACTGCAGCTTTAACTCATCATCTAAGCAGCCTTAGTAGCTGACAGTACAATCCTCATGTAGAATGTACATGTACATGTAGTATGCTGTGCGTAGATGCTTGATGCGATGATCATTGAGCCTAGCTGGCCAGGATTTGTTATACATACATGGATACCTACGTGTAGAGGAATAGAAACATATTCATTAGATCGCTCGTTCAGTATAAATCGACAAACAAGCTTTTGCGATCTTTTCAGCCAAAAATAGAAACGCATGCCATACATAGTATGAATCATTAATTCAGCACTCCACACTCCAGGAACGAAGTACGGAGCCCATTGACGACTAGCCAAATAGCAACAATATTATATTACCCAGGTGAAGACTCGTGTGACGTTAACTCCATTCGTACACGACATAACCATTGTCATCTACTGGATGTAGATCGGAATAGGTATGATTATTGCAGAGGGAGATGATACAATGCCATGCCACCACGGGGGACTTGCTGCTCTTAAATCGCCGTTTGGTTTGTGCTAATCCGGCCGACAAACAAGACAAGTTTGGATGCTAATATTAGTCATACAACGTAAGACAAACCCCACCGTGATTAGTTACCAGTGTACGCGTACAGAGAGGACGAAGAAGGAAAGCAGTGGTAGTTAGCCTTCGGCAGATTCTGCTCCAAAAGCAGTGAAATTGGCAGATTCTACTCGAAAAGCAGTGAAATTGGCAGAACCATACAAACCTTGTGGCAGGTACTTCTCGAATTCGGCTCCACTCCTTTATCAACATACCAAACATGCATGAAACATACCAGTAAAGGTACCAAGTTTTTGCCAATTTTCTGCCACCACTATCCGTCAAGGGCTAACCACAGTACAGTGTAACGTGATGTGTGCGTATACCGCCATCACTATCATCACTATCATCACTATCATCACTATCATCACTATCATCACTATCATCACTATCATCACTATCATCACTATCATCACTATCATCACTATCATCACTATCATCACTATCATCACTATCATCACTATCATCACTATCATCACTATCAGCGAAGGGAGATTTCAGGGATGCGGTGGCGTTGCGGTATGACTGGGCATTGGTTGATGTGCCTACTACCTGCTCTTGTGGCCAACCGTTTAGTCCGGCCCATGCCATGTGTTGCCCTACTGGTGGTTTCCCCACCATTCGGCACAATGAAGTTCGCGATATTCTTGCCGACTTACTTACTGAAGTTTGCTCGGATGTCGCTGTCGAGCCTCAGCTTGCTCCGGTTTCGGGAGAGGTGTTTCTGGCAGCCTCAACTATCACCGCCAACGATGCTGGCGCTGATATCCGGGCTCGAGGGCTGTGGACCAGGGCACAGAATGCTTTCCTGGATGTCCGGGTTTTTCATCCCGATGCTCCGTCCTATGCCACCAAACCTCTCGACAAACTGTTGGCGGAGCATGAGAGGAAGAAGAAGCTGCAGTATGCTGAGCGCATCATCAATGTGGACCGTGGGACATTTACTCCACTAGTTTTCACCACGGCCGGTTGTTGTGCGCCAGAGTGCTCCAGATTTGTTAAGCGCCTGTGTGGCCTCATTTCGAGTGGGGACACGAAGTTGTATGCCCAGACAATGACATATGTCCGGTGTCGACTGGCGTTTGCACTGTTGCGGTCGGCGATCATGTGCATCCGCGGTGCTAGTGCTCGATCGTCATATCACCGTCCTGTGAATGCATTGCGAGAGTTGGCAATCTCGGAGGGCCGGCTGTGAGGTTTTGGAGACGATGGTGGGCAGGACAGTGCCCTTGTATTTTCCTGGTTTTTGTTTTTTGTTTGTTTTTTGTTTGTTTTTGTTTTTGGTGTTTTTTTGTTTTTTGTTTTTTTGTTTCTCGTTTTTGCGTTTTTTTCACACATACAATTGTTTTCATTTTTTGGTGTTGTGTTCTAATCATTCGCCATGCCACTGTCAATTGTATTCTGTTTGCCCGTAAAAGAGGCCTTTAATCATCATCATCATCATCATCATCATCATCATACGGGCAAGCAAAAACGCAATACATCAAAATTCAATTAGAATGAAAAAAGAGAGGAAAATGAAAAAAAAAAAAAAAAAAAATATCATCACTATCATCACTATCATCACAAACAAACAAAAATGAAATGAAGCGGCTTTTATTTCCTTTTTTATTTCCTTTTTCTTCTTTTGCACCGAGATATTATTTCTTGCTGTTTTTTACCGGATGTGTCATGACTTTGAATTGAATTGAATTTTCCTGAATTGATTGGATTTTTAGCGTTATGAGCGGCTTTATTGACATTGCTCTTCAGATTGGATTTTTTTATGACTATCTGGAATTGAATCACTATCATCACTATCATCACTACAATCAGTCGTGTAGTTCACTGCCATCTCACACCAATAATAACAGATGTTTAGACTTTCTCATGCAGGCTGGAAATACTATTCAAGGAAAGTTAGTTCGCTTCTGTCTCCACTCAACAACAAACACACTCCCCATATGATTCAATGTACGATGTACATGTATGTATCATTGTCCACCTTTCTGCATGAATATGCTCTCGAGCGATCTCTGCCTTGCCTAGCGTGTCTTGACTTTATCCAAGTTATCAACGGTTCTTCAGTGGGTCGTCCACTTCTATGCTAGCATGACAACTAGGCATTGGCGGATAATTCTCGAAAAGGTGGCAGATTCTGCTCGAAAAGGTGGCAGATTCTGCTCGAAAAGCAGTGAAATTGGCAGAACCATACAAATCTTATGGCGGGCAATTCCTCGAATTCTGCTCCATTTCTTTATCCCCATACCAAACATGCATGAACCTTACCAGAAAAAGTACCGAATTCTGCCAATTTTTCTGCCGGCATTATCCGCATATGCCTAATGACAACCTCCTTTCCATTGCTAACAACCAGAGGTGAGTGAAGAACCAGACAGTTATAGTTTAACTCAAAGTGAGAAATGAACACCTTCATAAAACAATAGGAACATCTTGTGCTAGTGCTGGTGTTTTGAATTCTACGAGGATAGTTCTCTCATCACGGCCTCGTCTTGAATTAATACAATGTCACTGTGTAGGCCAGTTACCAGTGTGGTTACTTGACCCATACATGGTATTATAATTATAACATACATGTACATGGTGGCTTGACTGTGTCGCGTACTCATGACCCAGCTCAGGCAGCTGCCCTAACCCTTTGTCTTTAAGAGCTGCTCCATACTTCAAACGCAAAACTTCAACAGATCGTAACTCAGTCAAATCTCGATTAAAAACGATCGTGTGTACCGGTACTCCTAGACTATTAAAGTTCCAGTACAGGGCTGGCCTCCACGGCTACAGCGCTCTTGTTGTGTGGTGTTGTTGTTTATTTATTTATTTACACAAGAGAGAGTTTGGAAGCTTTGTTAGAACTCTGAGTTTCACGTATTACTACGATCATCAGGCAACTGATGCAACTGAATATTTATTTATTTATTTCTGCACCTCGTGGCATGTCAAGACAGCCAATTGAATTGAGGAGAGGGTGAGACCAACCACGGAAGAAGAGAAAAAAGAAAATGAAGAGCACGTACTCAAAGTGGGAAGGGATTAGCAACTTACAAAGCAATGGGATGCTCAGCGAGTTACATGTATGCATTTTACATCGCATGTCAAACGGGCAGTTCTATGAAAGCGATGACAACCTGTAAGAAGAGTCAGAAATGAAGAGGAAAAGAAATAAAAATATAAATACGAAAATGGAAGTAGCAATGGGGGGGGGGGGGGCAGGGTTAAGACGAGCAGAAAAGGGATCTCAAATTTACAAGTCGGGTCATCGTAGCATGATTCTATCTAGCCTCATCAGCAGGTTACGAAAGCCTTTACATTTAACCGAAGTAATATACACGTAGCATGCGTTCAATTCACGGACATACAGGTATACTATGGACTTCATACAGTCGGGCAGGCCATTCCAGAGTGGGCAGCTGGCTAGAAGCGGTCGGCATGCGTCAGAAGCACTGTGGGCCAGGGGGAGGGGAAGGTTGCGTCCTAACTGACCTCGAGTGGTCATGCCTGTCGGTAGGCCTTGCAATACAACTCGGGACGACCACAGCTCACTGACGATTCCAGAACGGATTCTACATGTAAATGTCAGGAGTCGGAGCTTGCGTTCCCCTCGTTCCAGCACTGGGCAGACACCCAGCCTGGTGTAAAGGGGAAGAATGTGGGCCAATGGATGCTCATCGGCCACGCAACAGATGCAACGTTTATCCAGTTTGGCTACTGTGTTCCGCTGCTCAGCGGACAGTCCTGGGAGAAACGCATTTGACGCATATAGAATGTCCGGTATGACAAGGGCAGAGTAATACAGCATCGCCTGCCGCACTGTTAGGCAGTGCCAGATCTGGCGGTGTATCCGCAGCTTCAAAGCCGTGCGTCGGACGATAGAGGTGACTTGCGGTGACCAGCGAAGATTCTCGGCCAGAGTGACTCCGAGGTAGCGAGCCGTACTGGTCTGGGGAAGAGGGGTGCCAGTGCAAGTAATATGGAGGTCGAGGTGTGCCTGCCGTCCAGCTTTGATGTCAAACGCGTGTTGTTGCTGTGGCTGGTATCGCATCATGGCCGCTCTCACCAGCACCTGTCATGATGTACATGTACATGACTATTGGTGGTTTGACAGCATGAAACAAGGTGGAGGACACCGTGTTCGGAAACAGTGACCTTACTACAACCATCCATTACCATGAAACAAGTCGACATACATGTAGCTAATCCACTACCATGACTGTACATGTCCACAAGATTGTACTGCTATCAGTATGCAATACTCCCATCCTGATACAAAATCTGACACATTGGCAATTGTAATTTTGATTGTACATGTATATGTATATGTATATGTACCTGAGTAAAAGAAGCACACAGAAATCGTACCCAGACAATCACAATTTCACAAGGAATGCAGTGGAGATCCGAAAACCAGAAGGCTATTCGCAACCTCATTTTGCCGTGGCCAACACATGGCGCAGGTCAACATTCTTACGGCTCTCAGGCACAGCTGAAGTCCGTCCCTTCCATTGACCTACAATACTAGCCAACATTGTACAAATGTATATAGTGCTGGGGCCAAGTCCGAAAAAGTCGCTTTATTGAGGAGTTGCATTTGACACCTCGTCCAGGAAAGATTTGACTTCAAATTCGGAGAGGCGGACCAACTATAGGAATTTTGGAGAAAACTAGAAGTTCCCAATGTTGTCCGTTTGGAAGTTATGAGCTATTTCCAAATTGCTTAGGTTACTATGGTAACCTGTGTGCAATTAGCCGTTTCTGAGGCAAAGCCGGTACAATTTTGGAGAAAAAAGTTACCTTGTTGGAAGGCGAGCTCTTTCCAAGACTGTTATTGAAAACCAGAAGTTTATAGGACTGTCGGCTTCCTTGTCACAGGGATTTCTCGAATTTCTACGGTCACCGCGGTAACGTGTATGCAATTAGCCACTCCTAAGCCAAAATCAGTGCATTTTCTCCCCTATAGGCAGGTGGAAAGCAGAGAATAGTTATAATAATGTGGCTTAGAGGTATATTGGGCTGTTGCAAGCCTGGTTTGTAGAGACTGGACCCCTCTCTCCTGATTTAGTGCCGGGATCCACACAAAAGGATCAAGAGGATTTAGGCAGTGACATCCAAGAACGAGCAAGGAAACACAACTGATAGCAAAAACAAAAACAAGAATACTCAAACAATTCCCTAGCATATATTAGAACTGGGGCTAGCCCCCATTATAGTTCAAATGGTCGCAAGACCAGGGCTATGCCAACCGTGGAGGTTGTAGTAAGGTCATAAGGAGCACTGTTTTCGAACACAGTCTCAGTGCATCCTCCGCCTACACGTAGCTTGTAACATGCTGGCATGCAAACTACATTGTATGTTTTGTCATGTACATGTACATGACTACACGTATTTTTTCACATCCAAAGAATCATCTTGCCCGTAAAAGAGGCCAGTACTGTAAGGTGTACATGTACATTGTACAATGTACTGAACTGAAGTACATGTCCAGGACACTGTTGTGGTATTCATTATTGTTATTGTTGTTGTTACTGGTGTGCCATTTAAATTACATGTATACATGTACTTCATGCACATGTATAGTCGTTCAACCAAACACACCAAGTTCCCTTCTCATATCACACGGAGATGCCAGGACTTGGAAGACGAGAGAGATCGGAGTATGCAAACTGCTCCATGGCAGGGCGGAAACCTCACTATTGTCACTAAGAACTCCACAACCTGCCGATCAACAATTTTCTCCAATACGTTGACAATTGGCAAGAGATATGGCTTGTAGGAGTTGAGAGTAGTACGTATTATTATGGCCATAACTGTCTCCACATTTACATGATTGTATACAGGTGAAACCATCCAGGGTGTTCGATGTACATAGAATAATCTGTGGCATCAGGTACTGTACTGTATTTGCATCACTTGTAGCCGAGTTGGATGGTGAACAACTGCTGCACACGTACATGTACATGTATCTGTGAGTGCTGGAATTTTTATTTTATTTTTTTTATTTACTTGAAAAAGCACATAACCACCAGGAAAGCTGACAAAGAAAAAAGAGTAAGAAAAGACAGATAAAAAGAGAGCTGAGAGAGAGAGAGTTGGGGTACGGTTAGGGGAGGACGAGACATTGAATGGTGGTCGCCACAGTCACAGATAGTAGCAGTGCTGGTGAGGCTACAGGCACTCCACTGACCATTAGGTCTCAGTACTATGATCGCCATGCCGGTAACGCACCAAGAGACAAAAACGGAAGAAAATCTGAAGCGCAATACATGAATGGTAATTACAATATAGGCAATAGGGAAATGATGCCACATGTACTGGTACAGGTACTAGCAAGAGTTATAACCCCCCGATTATACACTCTTGGTACTAGGTGTAGAATTCATAGTGGCTCGGCTAGATAGCAGGAGAGGTCACTGCCCCATGGGCCATGGGGTCAGTCCGGGACTGTTTTGAAACTGTTGCTTGATCAGAGGGATGTGACCAGACCTTCCTGTGTAAATGCTTGCTGTGAGTTGCTGAAGGATGACCGTGACATGAGCACGGAATATGTGGCGGAGTTTGTTGAAATGTTGCGGTTAGGGCAGTTGTTTGTCTATTAGCCATCTCGTTGATCAAAATTGTCCTTCCAGGTCTTGGCGTAGGCCCCGCCCCGGTCTACATGTACATGTACATGTACATGACTGTATTTCATGGGCAATGTGCTTCCTAAACATGTTATTATTATTATTATTATTATTTTATTTATTTTACTAGGGTGTTTCCCACAGACCTATGGTCTTCTTACGGGAGCCCCTAGAAAGGTTAAGCATGAACGAACAAATGGGCGATAATCTGTACAAGATGTACATGTACATGTCGATTGGACAGCCTGCATGACATTGTTCCATAAAAAGAAAATGTGAATTGGGTGGAAAGTACTAGTAGTGGATCATGGTGACCAATCCTGTCAACATAGCACACCGCTGTCTGGGTACTACATGGACATGTACATTGTATTATGTGAAGGAAGGGAGGAAACAAGTGCCAGGTCAATGCAATCCCGGTAGTGTTAGAGGGGAGAGGAGCCCAGTGTCTACAAACCAGGCATGAACAAGCCCAATAGACCTCTGAGCCACAATATTATAACTATTCTCTGCTTTCCACCTGCCTACAGGGGAGAAAATGCACTGATTTTGGCTTAGAAGTGGCTAATTGCATACACGTTACCACGGTAACCGTAGAAATTCGAGAAATTCCTGTGACAAGGAAGCCGACAGTCCTATAAACTTCTGGTTTTCAATAATAGTCTTGGAAAGAGCTCGCCTTCCAACAAGGTAACTTTTTTCTCCAAAATTGTACCGGCTTTGCCTCAGGAACGGCTAATTGCACACAAGTTACCATAGTAACCTAAGCAATTTGGAAATAGCTCATAACTTCCAAACGGACAACATTGGGAACTTCTAGTTTTCTCCAAAATTCCTATAGTTGGTCCGCCTCTCCGAATTTGAAGTCAAATCTTTCCTGGACGAGGTGTCAAATGGCACTGTCAGATTTCTGGACCTGGCTCCAGGACTAATAGGATCGAATCTTTTATTTATTAAATTTGTTATAGCCAAGCCAGACTAGGCAGCTGAGCGGGCGTCATACAACCCACACGTCATAATAGCTAGCACCTGGTTTCTGATCAACTGAATTAATTCGGATATCGTACTAAATGTTCTTGCATAAGTAGAAGTCTAGCTTTGCTCCTGTCCATCTTCTTCGTGCTATCTACGGTAAAACCTGTGACGAACGACCACCCCTTGGGACCAGCGAAAGCGGTCTTTAGTGGGAGGTGGTCCTTAGAGGTTTGCACTGGCTTGTAGATAGTGTAACTGTTAGTGATGGTTTCAGTACACTATTGTAAACCGGTAGTTCAGCTCGTAACTGTACTGTACGAATGAGGCCTAGATAGTAGGTGGCCGAAACAGCTTGCTGTCTACAGCATTAGGTAAACCACATACATGAATACAAGTCATGTTTATGTACACGGCATGTACTCAATCTCCGGACAGCTTTACTATCGGATATCTGTTTCGACGTTGTTACTAATGTAAGGTCTTCTCAGCTGAACTCAAAGTCATTGGCCGAACCGATCGCAACGAAGTCTACTGAAACAGAAATCATTTTTCAGACCAGCTCAAAGCATCAACGTCAGAGTGATCGAACTACTACGAACACATGCAGTCAGCTTTGCACTTGCATTGCTTTATAAGTTTACATACATGTATATACATGTATACGTGTACTAAAAGTACATGTAGATCAACACTACAGAACATTGTAGACTTAAACTAAGATAAAGTTATTTCAAGCAGGGCCTAGGGAGTCGCATAAGCGTTTTCTACGGCTCCCAGTCTGCTTCCAATGCATCAACGTGTCACTGAAACACGTCTGAGATAATATTTATTTAATATTGTGAAAATTGGCCGGGACATGCCACCCAGCTGTTATCTGTTAGTTATCTATCGCTGGGTATGATCACCATAGCCACTGTGGGTAGTGTTAGTGACATGGCTGTACTGCTGGTGGGTTGACACACCAAAATAATAATGTAAAGGTGTTCAGGTGTGGGATGTCCCCGTGGGTATCTGCGTTAACCTACCAGGGACTGTCCTGGGTCCATCAGTGCAATGTGGGCATAACTCTGGAGTCTACTGCGAAGTACAGTAAACCCTGTACTAACGACCACCGTGACTTGCGACCAGCCTGGTACTACAGACCACTTCGCCAGGCACGGACGGTCTCACATTCTTATAATGGTTGTGCTGTGAGGCTACCTGTCTTGCTGCATGTGTAGTACTAGGGGTGAGGCATCCTGCAGCTTCATAACTGAAAGAGGAATGGCGAGTACACATGCTCTTTCGGGATGCAATATTCTATCCTGATGATGGCAATTTGCTGAAACGTCGATAATGGTACAGTGAACTGAGTTGTGAATTTGCAGTGTCCAGAGAAAGAGCATGTGTCCTCTTTCTGTCTTGCTACATGCCATGATGTGTCCTCTTTCTGTCTTGCTGCATGCCATGGCAATGTAAAGCATCCCATGCTACTGTATTGACTACAATCATATACATGTACCTCCATTTACATTGCGCTATTATCACACTGCTAGCTCTACAGCCTCCTGCCTACAACATCCACACGCATTGTTCACCACCTCCTGCCCACACCAGCCACACACTTCGCGCTCACACTGCACTGCTAGCCCCTGCCTTCAACAACCACACACTCTGCACACAGCCCCCCTGCCTAAAACATCACCGCTACTGCGCTAGCCCCCACAGTCTCACACAGCTTTTTATACCACCCTCTCCTGGCATATATACCGGCATGGTCGGCACCCGATCTTCATGTTGCCTGATGATTGCGTAAGCATGAAACTTAAAGTAGCAGCAAACAAGCCTTGATTGTCCTTGTTGTTCTGTTGTGTACATGTACATATACACAGAGCGCAAGTACATGTACATATACACAGAGCGCAATTACAATGTACATGTAGTTACTAACTTCAGCATTCATCACCTCTTTTCTGCCCACCGACATGCCTGGTTTGTCTCGGCGGTCACCGAAGGTGTTCACTCAACTCTCATGAGTCTCATCTTGCTCCCTGCGTCCCCGTGCTTAGCCCATTGCATGTACTTACATGTGCATGACTGTACATGATGACGTATACGTTGGGCTAGGTAACCCCTGTATGATGCGTTCATAGCAGAATTATTATGCTCTGCTATGCTGTCGTGCTAAGAAACCATTTAATTCAATTTCCGGCAAAGTGTGAACAGAAGATCTTGCAGGGTGGCAAAGCGACGTGCCTTGTCCTGTATAAAAATGATCACACAGCAATGAAGCAAACAACTCTTTTTCCGCCATTACTCGGAGTTTCGTGTGAAACACTCACCAGACAGCATAACATAATACAGTAATTATACTAGTACATAGTACATTGTACTTGGAAGTAGCTAGAACAGTAGAAGTGTGTGTATATTGTGTAGTGTGGCAGTGTGAGTGTCACACGCCAATGCAAGTCAATACAACTATGTAATTCAATACGATCCAATGCGATTACATGTGTGTAATAATGTATACCACGCATTAGAAGAGACGGTTCTGGAAAACCTGGAACCAACCACGTCCCCGACTCCCCGCACCCGTGGAAGTGCATGGAAAAAATATGTTGCTCTGCGGCCGCGTTGGCGCCAATCATCGTCAGCTGTTAAATTTGACAGCCAGAGCTAGACGTGTGGTGTGAGACGGCGCATGAGTCGTGAGTCGCTGGCCTAATCCGGACTGTACTCTGTAGCGCGCTTGTCGCGTGCGGTGTGGTGTTGTGTCTAGTGAGACAAGCTGCAAACTGCCACATGTACATACTGTACAAAATATCATTGTCTATACTGTTTACTGGCTGCATACACTGATAGCATTCAATTCAGGATTTTCAGGATTTCATTGGGAGGATGGATACCAGGCCGGGCTGCCATGCCAGCCGATAGTCTAGACCACGATGCGCACGTTGGCCGGCCCGGTCGCCATACACAGCAGCACTCCTCCTGTAAGAAACTAATTCTGCTGGGTCGTGGCGTGCCAGTACACAGACCTCATTATTATTTTGCATCGCTGGCATTGTGCTGCTAGGCCCTGTGAAGAGGTTACCCTCATCTATCTTCCCTTTGCACATTGAAAAGTTTCGCAATTTAGCAAAGGGGGGAATTAATGAGCTCGGCGCTATCGCGTTAGTATCAAAACTGGTGCGTAGGAGGCGAGAGACCCCACCAGCATCACTACCTGGTGTTCGTACTGAAGGGAGTTAGTTCATTGCGTTAGGGGTGTTAGCAGTGTGTCGCTGTGTTACATCCGTGTGCGTGTCTGGTGAAGGAAGACATGAGAAGCAAGCGGTAGTCACTCAGACACGCATGGCACTGCTTGCAAACTAGCCCACAGCTCACGCAGCCAACAGCCATTTGCTTCGCTTGTCCGGTCACGGCTTGGCCACCACTGCGGTGATCAGCTGCTGATACTACACAATGGACGTGGATGCTGATCTGTATCCCGGTGGGGCGAAAGTCGACGACAAGCTGAAGTCCGCTCTGGCCCGGCTGTCGGGCGGCAAAGAGGAGGAATTTCTGAAAACCAGCTTCATTCTGGTCAAGCTGCTACAAAACATCATCAGCTATCCGGAGGACGAGCGTTTCAGGACTATTCGCCGTGTGTCATCCGTAAGTAAAGACGTAGTGATATTCTGCTGTTCGTACTCGAAGTATTTCATTCACTCGTTGATCAACTACCAAACGTGTCCATTGCTAGTGGAACCCTGCAGTCAGTCAGCGCTTCGGGGCTCCCACAACGCAGCTAGCAAGTAGTCGGGATAATGTGGAAAGTCGCTACCAATCATTGCACTCAGCTGTGTGTGTACGTGTGGGAACCGCTTACCAATCAATGGAGTCAACTAAGAGAATGATACTTGGAAGGGAGACGCATCGAAGTCCCAGCAACCAACCACATAGGCACAAAAGCTGTACTAGTAGTCAGCCACCCAAGGCAAAGCTGCAAAAAGGTTGCAACTGTCCTAGTTATCGAATGCGCACATTAAATTTTGTCAGGCGTTGTGGTATACATGTAGCTATCAGTGTCCTCTTGTCTAGGTGCTCTGATCTGAAATACTTCATTGACTTGCACTAGTCGTTGGCACGTCAACATAACAGAGTCATGCTATGACATAACTGGAGACAATTTCGCTTCTCTCTCTCTCTCTCTCTCTCTCTCTCTCTCTCTCTCTCTCTCTCTCTCTCTCTCTCTTTCTCTCTTCTCTCTCTCTCTCTCTCTCTCTCTCTCTCTCTCTCTCTCTCTCTCTCTCTCTCTCTCTCTCTCTCTCTCTCTCTCTCTCTCTCTCTCTCTCTCTCTCTCTCTCTCTCTCTCTCTCTCTCTCTCTCACACACACACACTCTCTCTCTCTCTCTCTCTCTCTCTCTCTCTCTCTCTCTCTCTCTCTCTCTCCTGTTTGTCTAAGTACTCCCCCCCCCCCCCCCCCAGCTCCCCAGTGACTCCAAACCCTAGACACCCGGCTTATGACATTACCCGGCCAGTGCCCTGGCATATTCAATCCCCAGTGATTGATCATGGACCAACACTAAACAGACCGTGCCAGTGGAAGGTAGATGTACATGTACGTAGAGTATCATCACCATCATCATCGTTACACCCACATACATATGTAGCTGTAGCTACTCATAAGCGTTCTCTGCTAGACTCTGGTCTGGAGTAAAGGAAAGGACTTGTAGAGCGAGCAGTGCCTGAGTACGGAAGATAATTATGAAAGGACAAAGTGGGGCTGCACAAAGCAGCGATATGACTTGTCCCCATACAAAAGCGCATCATACTCAGAAACGGATATTGACAACCTATTATCAGATTATCGCATACATCTGAATTCTGATACAGTCATGTAACAACATCAAACATGACCACGTACCTGCATGCACATGATTGTATGATAATGACCGTACATCGTAAACTCTACTTGAACTACAAAAATTGTAATACTTCTCGACAGGGCCCCAGACCCATCATGATCATGCCCGGGCGCCATGCCATGCATATGCATGGTGGCATGATTGATGACCAGATGACTGATTCACTGAGTGATGTGGGACCAACACGATGGGGAATACCCTATCCATTGCACGATCGATAACGAACTCTGCGGTGCAAGTGCACTTGTGGAATGACTAAATGCCATGGTGGTCCTGCACTGCGCATGCGCCTGGTGGACGATTGAAAAATGAGAAAAATTATTTCGAACGGGATTTCCATCAATCCTCAACACTCCTCTAGTAGTACTGCTCTAGCTCTGAACACTACTCTGAACGACGAATTGATAATTAATTATTTGAACTGTGATGGAAGCCAGGCATAGCAGCTATGTTTGGCGCAATGGATGCTATTCGCTACCCTGCACTGTTTGGGCGAAACAGGGGTAAGCTACCTTGTAAAGTTTCTCGTAGATTCGATCCCCCGTCGTTCGTGACTGCGGCAGTTTCGTGAAATTTCCATCGCAAAAATGTCTACAACGGTTTGCCATAACGCTGTACTGTACGGTCTTGTCTCATAATTTTTGTTGATGTTGTTCAGATCTTGGCTGAGCCAGGCTCATTGGAAACACTGCAGTGTGCTGGATTCGCTCCAGATTCGAAATCTCCGGTAAGAGAGAGAGAGAGAGAGTTGTCAATAATCATGATTACTTCTTCTGCAAAAATGTACATGTGTATTCACTAGACACCCGGCGTAATCGTGGTAATGACAGTTTTCGGACATAGCCACTGGTGTAATACTTACGACGAGATTTTGTTTCAGAAAACCCAAAATTATTTATTATTTCTTTGTCGGCAAGAATGTTTCTAAGGGCGCGTTCAGACTGACGTGAATAGCCGCCGGAAAGCTGCAGCGTAATCCCGGGAATCGCAATCACACTGCACGTGTATCCCGCTGGAACGGCCAGTACATGTGAAGCCTCGACATTTGAAAAATTTGAGTTGACTCAGTTTGAGTTGGATATCAAAATAAACTAATTCTTTTGCTTGTGCTTGTCGACGGAAAGAATACTATGTCCGGAGTGTTTGGTGCTTGGGTGGAATTCATCCGCTCCGCGATCAGAGTATGCTTCTCGTTCGCAGTAACGTTTTGCCTGCAGAGCGGCCCGCAAAAATCACCACGTACAGCTCCATGAACTCCCTCTCCATTGCTGAGTCGAACAAAGATGTCGGCATGATGGGAGAAGTTGGCCGCCTAGAAGTCAAAACTCAAAACTCAAAAGCATGCAGTCAGACTGCAAGAGTAGAGGCTGAAATAAAACGAAAAGACGGAACATGTGCTGCAAGGATATCAAAAGCGCTCCGCGTGCCGCCGGAATCTGCATTCCACTGGCCTGCAGAGTGGTGGGAAACCTTTTCCGTGTTTACGCTGGCGGGAACGTCACGTGAGCGATTCACCTTGACAACTTTCACGTTCCGCTTGTTTTTTACGCCAGTCTGAACGCGCCCGGGAGCATTATAGTGGCTTGCTGACTGAGTTGTGCACATCCCTGCAAAATAATGGGGGTAATGAAAGAGACAAAGACAACAAAGGAGCAGTAGATGCTGCAAGAGCTGTGCTTGTCAGGCGCAGTGTACTAGTATACTAGATACAATTCAGATTCCACTGCGATCAAGAGACGGAGCTGAACCGACATTTCACAAAGGCTTCATTGTACTCGGAAAGAACTGGATACGAAGTTTCTCCTTCCATGTTGTTCCCCGCCCTCATATCTAGTTCTTTTTCAATATAATAAAGTCTTTGTGAAATGTCGGTTCAGCTCGTTTGCTTGATCGCAGATCTAAAACTGTTGTCACCTCACCGCCTCTTTACATATTAGATTCCACACTGCAATTTTCCTCTGCAAACAAAGTCATGTAGATAAGGAATGCCTTGCGTCTATGTTTACCTCGCCAGCTGGGGACAGATTTAGACACGCAAGGAACTACCACCTCTGTGTCAACACGGATTTGGTTGTGCATGGGGAGAGGGGCATCCAGGATCGGGAATCATGGCCAGCAATCGAGGACATCTGAGAGTTGTAATTTTTGTACTCCTCCGAGGTGTGATTTTTGACGTGCTGGGCCAAGCACAAGGAAGCCATCTGCAAAAAAAACTGCAGAAAATGGTTGTTGTTTGATCCTTTGGTGTAATCTTTGTTTCTACTCGAAGCTAGTTGCTTTTTGGAGCAGAAACGCTGAAATTGACTATTTTCTGCATGTACTCATTCATGTACTCATGTACTCAGTCATGCAGTCTCACTCGTATCTTAGCTCTTTTTCTGGAATGAATGCTGCTCTGCGCCCCTTGGTGAACATTTCCTGCGCTCGTGGAGCAGCTGAAAAGGACCACTGGTATGTCTGGTTCCTGGTTTGAAAGTGGAGAGTCGACTTTTGTGCCTTGAAAAAGGAGTAGAGAGCGATAAAGGTACGTCTGTGGCTTATTTTTGAGTGCTCCTCGTACATTTTTGATCGTGATAGAAATTCTCAGACCAAAGTCAGACCAAAGTCAGCGCGATGATGGCCATACAGTTTTCTTGTGGATTTTTTAGTTGTTTCATCTCGTATCTATGTCAGTATCGTGATGGTGAAGTGGAGAGGGTGATTTTCTTCCTCTAGGCTTCGTTCGGCCGACTTTGCTTCGTCCTCGTTGAAAAGTGATCCGGAAAAAAAGGTCGATTCGAAAAATTATGTTGATTTTCAAAGTACGTGGTGACATGCGATTGCTGGCTATGTGTTGGTCAGTTAACTGTCTTCATATTGCAATTCTGTTCGTATTCCTGTCAGAACCACTCCGTCGGGACAACAGTTCTGGCGCGTAGCCGGATGGGGATCCGGGGGGGGGGGGGGGGGGGGGGGTTCCTCGGTGTCAGGATAGAAATGCATACATTGTATGCATTCCTACCTTGACATAGCCCTCCCCGTTGCACCTATCCTAACATCGGCAGGGGCCAAAGGGGCAGAGCCCATGCAAAAATCTTTAGGGAACCTTCAAATTCCAAACTTCTGAGAGGTCCAATCCGGGACTTCACATTATAGAAGCGTCACACATGGTACGACCATAGTCGTACCACTTTTCGTCCAGGATGGTCCGCCCAGTCCAGGATGGTCCGCCCAGAGCGCCTGTGGAACGTTAAAACGTGCCCTGTTGGCCGAAAAATCCGATTGTTTCTACACACCCCTCCATTGCCACTGTCATGGTGTTGCACTTCATTCACATCTAAGAATTTTGTATTCAGCGTCTGCTCTGCACCCGGGGGGGGATGGGGTTCTGGGCAACCTGGAAACAATAGCGGCTATGCGCCTGCTGAACTATGCCAACTCAATTGGTGAAGCGTGAAACAATTACGAGAAATTCTCAATCTTTTCTCTTCTCTCTCTCTCTCTCTCTCTCTCTTCTCTCTTGTGTACACGCTTGGCAGGGAGAAAACCTGACATGTCCCCAGAAAGCGGACCTGTCTCGGCTGCGTCTCGTCAAGCAATGTCTTCTCTGGGAGCGTCAGAAGCATGCGTCCCTGGAAGGCCTGGAGATTCCCGTCACATCGCTACGCTTTGGCGAACGACTGGGCAAGGGACGCTTTGGAGAGGTAAGTGAATGTTCATTGTAGAATCACCCCATGCTGTAGTTGTGGTAGCACCTACTGCAAGTCAACAAAAATTCGGCGCATATGGGTTTTCGGCCTGGTTATGTTTGGGCGAAAATTTGGTGTGGTCGAATTTTGTTTTGCAAGATTCAGTGTGACAGTATATACAGGCGGCAGCAGTACAGGCCGAAAATTTGATGCGGCTGAAATGTGTTTTAGCCCTGGGAAGCCGAAAAAATTTGAATGGGTCGAAAATGTGTAGACTTACAGTAGCGGTGTGGTTGGTTGGATCCTCACCGGCCGGACCAACTAGTTACTTGTTGGCCGTCAACATGTGTTTATTACTGAAGACAGTATGTGCAGACCTGCTATATATCATACACAAACTGTATGAAAGACTAGGGTATGGCCGGTCCAATCCAAGAGTCTGCTTCCAGCGGGCCTGGTAATCGCCGGTTGCATGCCTAGTGAATACACGCACATGCAAACACACACACACACACACACACACACACACGCACGCAGATGTGCACCCAAAACGAAAAGCCCACGTCATATCAGAATTCAACCTCTCTTTTCGGACTTAGTCGATCGTACATTGCTATAAATTGTGACAGTAAATTCCTGTGCTGAGATAATAATATTTGGTCGAGTTCCCAGTACTAAAATTTAATCGGTTTCATATTACTCATCCATATTGTATCACTCCTTGTGTAATGAGTACCAGCGTACAACAGCCAGCTGATGTTATTGGATAGAAAGCAGCTGTTTCCATGCTCTATCACTGTCCGGTATCAGTGGTGTCAGTTATTAGTAACTTATTACGCATACGCATAGAAACAGTTGTCTGAGATGAACACTGAGAGCGTCAGCCATGTCAACATCTGCTCTGTGCAAAATGGTGCTATTCTGGTGGTTTCTAGTGACACCGTTTAAACAGTCAGTGGTTTGTTTAACTTGCTGCCGCATCACAACACTATCTTAAACGGGCAACAGGAAAGTGCGCGCCCCATCAGGGGTGATTTCCACAGGAACTTAGCCCATGGCAGGCTGTCAATAGCAGAGATTTAGACCATATAGTGATATGTGAAGACCAGTGATTGGTAGCAATTTGACGGCACTTGAGGCACAAAAGTAGATCCATGCCAAACGGAGTTGCTCAATGTCCATGCATCGAAGTGAAGTGACGTAGAATGTAGGCTGGTGTATCAGCCCCTCTTGTCCTGTGGGCGGTTGCCAAGAATTGGGTCTGCTTAGCATAATTGTAACTGACACTCGGTGCATTGTGTGCTGGCATGGAGTCCTGCGTAAGTGGCTATGTTGCGGGAAGAAAATAGCTCAATAGCAACATTGACAAGCAGCACGGAGGTATCATGTTACATAGCCTCACTGTGTATGGTGTATGGAGAAGGCAACTGTGGTTCACAAAGGGAGATGGGAGATAAGCTTGGTAGACAATGTACATGTACGCTGGTCCGTCACTCAACCCCATCACTGCCACTGCCTGATTTGGCTGTGCATGTGGTGGTCACAGTTTAAGTACTAATCAGCATGCTGACAGATGTCAAACCGGGATAGGTACGTACTTGTCCTGTGACTCCAAAAAATGCTGTGTGATTAGTCTTTGTGACGAGAAGGAATGTGTGCCGGAATATGGTGGTGAATGGCGTCTTCTCCGCATTGGAGACTGGACATATGGGTCAAACTAATACGACTTCGTTTTGGACGTGCAGTTCATGTATTTTGAACTTGGTACTGGGTATGAGGTCGTATAAAATAAATACGAGTACATACATCTGTAATACCCGTGGAAAACTACCGGAACCCAATACCCGAAGAAAATGCTACCCGACTCAGCCCTAATAATACCCCCCCTCCCCTTGTGTATGCGCCAGACTGCTGGGTATGATAGCAGCATGTCAGTGCCATGCAAGTAGGCTCTTCACTGTGTCCTGATTATCATAGCCTGAAGGAGATGAACGACTTGCCCCTGGCCTGGGTAACACTGTCATAGACATCAGTGAACATGATCCGTAGTGAGAGCTATTTCAACATTACTTCAGTGGAGAACATTATCATTGTAATCACCCCAGTGTTGCCTTGTAGCAAGTGGATAAGCAGCAAGCAGCAGCGGAGATTGATGAATATCTCAATGTGTTCAGGTATTGCTGCAATGTAGTGTGGGGTGGGCGGTGATCACTCCACTCTCCGGTGCTCCTCCGTTGTGTAGCTAGTGAGTAACTCTAAGCACCAGTGCAGTGGAGCCTATTGCAGTATCTCCTCAATATGTGAAGGCACGGTGTAGCTGTAATTGAGAATGGGGTGATCTCTCCAGTGCTCGGTTGTAGGACGAGCAAGTGGCTAAGCAGCAGTACATGCATTGAAGATTGCTGCTGGAGATTGCTCAGTGTGTGGAGGTATAGCTGCACGGGAAAATGGGGTGAAAATGACTCCATGACTGTCACAGTGTGTGTAGAGGTATGGCTGCAATGGAGAATGGGGTGATAAGTTCACCCTCCAGTACATGTACTCAGTTGTATTGAGTGCTGCAGTGGACATTGCTATAGGGCCTCAATGTGTGAGGGTATGGCTGCACTGTAGAGTGGACATTGCTATGGGGCCTCAATGTGTGAGGGTA
>NC_088648.1:3102226-3179726 GCF_964019385.1 Sycon ciliatum | reverse complement strand
ACAATCTTGCAGTCTTCAGGCATATACGGATATAACACATACGAGGCATAACGACCTCAGCAGAACTTATCATAAAGAAGAAATGTCATCTGTTAAAACGTTAGATTTACTTCCTCGTTATATATACATGTCTTACAGTAGTGCAATAGACATTGAGTTGTTTAATTAGATCAGTTACGTATTCACAGTGGTGACTTGCTCCCACTACGTGTGTGTGTGTCTGTGTGTATGTGTGTGTGTGTGTGTGTGTGTGTGTGTGTGTGTGTGTGTGTGTGTGTGTGTGTGTGTGTGTGTGTGTGTGTGTGTGTGTGTGTGTGTGTGTGTGTGTGTGTGTGTGTGTGTGTGTGTGTGTGTGTGTGTGTGTGTGTGTGTGTGTGTGTGTGTGTGTGTGTGTGTGTGTGTGTGTGTGTGTGTGTGTGTGTGTGTGTGTGTGTGTGTGTGTGTGTGTGTGTGTGTGTGTGTGTGTGTGTGTGTGTGTGTGTGTGTGTGTGTGTGTGTGTGTGTGTGTGTGTGTGTGTGTCACTGTGTGCGTGCGCGCATGTTTGTATGTTCGTGCATGCCTGCATATGCGTTTATGTGCATGTGCGCCCATACACCTGTGTCCTGTACTCTGCCTCCATGACAGGTGTACATTGGCACATGGGATGGAGTACCGGTAGCTGTAAAAACACTGCGACCCAACTGTGAACAGCACATCGTCCAAAGCTTCCATCGCGAGGCTTCCATCATGCGGTAAGGCCCAATCCCGAGGCTTGCTTATTTGGCATGTAGCTTTGCCTGGGGATTTCCCCTTGTTGCACCAGATCAGATCCAATACAGCACAGTGCATGCCATGAGGTTTGGTAATCTACTAATCTTGCATCACGACTCATGTCTCAGAGTGTTCACCCTTGAGTGTCACTGTCTGTCTTACCAGAGTGATGGCTTCCTTATGGGCTGGCATGCTTAACCGGGGCGTCACATAGCAGTGAGTAGCGGCGGTACAAGAGGGGAGGGGGGTTGGGGTGTCCCCAGGGCAAAAATTCATTTTCGACCAATAGGGCATGTTTTAGTGCTCTTTCATTGCTCTTTCGGATGAATAGTGCGGACCATGGATGTATCATGGACGAACTGTACTGGTCATACCGTTTGTGCCGTCCCTGCTTACTATATACTGCCAAACCACCATCTTCCCGTTGTTGTGTTTGTCTTTGCAGTCGCCTTCAACACGGCAACATTCTGCCGCTGAGAGCCGTTGCTCTGATGGTGGAGCCTTGCTTTCTTGTGATGGTAGGGAATTGAAGATACCGCACTTACCACTAGCCTAGCAGCCAAAGTCAGTCTAGAATCCTTTTTCTGCACGCAGAATATCTTTCTTCATGTATTGAATCAAATTGATTTGCCGAAACTTGAACCAGGATGGTAACTGCGGAAAAACCTGCCCTACCCGGACGCCCTTGGTGCAGTGGAAACTGTCCTGATATGACAGGATTCCGCTTGATCGATGGATGCGCATTTGATCCACGGCACATTGGTGCATGAAAATTTGTCCGACCAATCCAGGATTTTGCTTTGTACAGGGTCCGGAAAACACAGGTTTTACTGTAGGCATTGTGAAACATTCACCCAAGTTTAGGGTTCACGGATTGGCATGCTAGCGTCGCCAGCTACATCATGCACGTGACAGGCGCGTGCATATACTGTCCCACACAATCGGTCAGTGCTCAAATCGCATTTTCCCATCAATATCACTCACTTTCAACTCTACGGGATTCATTACGGTTGGCTCAAACTGCCTGAATTTTTGAATCCACACGCACGAAAGACGTTCCAAGACTTCCACCGTTCGTATTTTTTCAAACGAGTTCCGGGTTTTCCAGTAACTTTGGCCAAAGTTCGGCTAAAAAAACAGGGGGAGCCGTTGCGTTTCCGTAAAATACTGAACGGTAGAAGGATAGCCAAGGTCGAGAGCAAAACAACAAGCCATTATTTGTCAAAATCGAACAAGAAACGGCTCAGCGCATCTATTTTCCGTGCACGCGCGCGCGTACTTTGGCCGACAAGGCGTGGAGAATTTCTGAAGAAGAAGAATAACAAGAGCAGCAGCGCTCGGAACAGCCGTGCTGGATACTTCCAATCCCGACGATGGAGTCTTTTTCTTTGTATACCCTAGATATCTTGACGTGCCCTAGCTCAGTTTCGGCCTCTTTACAGGAAGAATATTTTCTTCCATGGCATCAGCGGCCAAACAGCAAGAAGAGCAACAGATCGAGATTTGCAGGGCAAACAAAGGATGCGTGCAGCTACATCTAGTCAGGTTCGATGCAGCTGCGCTTTGCCAGAACCTCAGCAGATAAGAAAAGACGACAGAGTGTCTCAGATGGAGCTGGATCTTTCGCCAAGACCGCCACCGCCGCCATCATCAAGTCCAGGTCAGTCAAAAAAATGCAAAGCCCGAGTGAAGTGAAGCCACTGAAGCCAAGGAAAAATTCAAAAAGTACGCTCTCCGGCTAGACTTCGAGTCGATATTAATTTTTTTTACTTCGATAGGCCCTGTCGCGGCCTGTAGCGCGCGTCCATAATCCAAAATGGAGGCGCACGTGACGGGTGCTTTTAGTGGCAAGCCGTGAACCCTAAAGTTAGTCATTGCTATTTTCAACTCTCTGGTAGAACATTATGCCGCTGAAATCTGTGTTTAGAATTGCGTGGTAGATTTCTGCTTGGTGCGGAAGAACTGACACGGTGTGGCTGGTACCCAGAAAAGAGGGTAGCACAGAGATTGCGGCAGTGTAGTAACCGCTTGCTGGCTACATGTGTATTGTGCTGGGCTCCCGTTGATATCATACTCTTGTACATGTAACTCGATTGTTCTTACTGCTCCCAGCTCGGTGCCATCTCCGCACTCAGGCAATTGCCGTTCAGAAAAGACTATTTAACCAGGAGACGACGGAAACACACCTGGACATGATGAAATCAAGACGGTGACTCTTTTCTGCACCGCAACACTCCCCATGCATGCAGCAACAACATGTACACAATACGTACGCAGAATAACGCACTACAACATGGCTGTGAATAACGCACTACAACATGGCTGTGAATAACGCACTACAACATGGCTGTGAATAACGCACTACAACATGGCTGTGAATAACGCACTACAACATGGCTGTGAATAACGCACTACAACATGGCTGTGAATAACGCACTACAACATGGCTGTGAATAACGCACTACAACATGGCTGTGAATAACGCACTACAACATGGCTGTGAATAACGCACTACAACATGGCTGTGAATAACGCACTACAACATGGCTGTGAATAACGCACTACAACATGGCTGTGAATAACGCACTACAACATGGCTGTGAATAACGCACTACAACATGGCTGTGAATAACGCACTACAACATGGCTGTGAATAACGCACTACAACATGGCTGTGAATAACGCACTACAACATGGCTGTGAATAACGCACTACAACATGGCTGTGAATAACGCACTACAACATGGCTGTGAATAACGCACTACAACATGGCTGTGAATAACGCACTACAACATGGCTGTGAATAACGCACTACAACATGGCTGTGAATAACGCACTACAACATGGCTGTGAATAACGCACTACAACATGGCTGTGAATAACGCACTACAACATGGCTGTGAATAACGCACTACAACATGGCTGTGAATAACGCACTACAACATGGCTGTGAATAACGCACTACAACATGGCTGTGAATAACGCACTACAACATGGCTGTGAATAACGCACTACAACATGGCTGTGAATAACGCACTACAACATGGCTGTGAATAACGCACTACAACATGGCTGTGAATAACGCACTACAACATGGCTGTGAATAACGCACTACAACATGGCTGTGAATAACGCACTACAACATGGCTGTGAATAACGCACTACAACATGGCTGTGAATAACGCACTACAACATGGCTGTGAATAACGCACTACAACATGGCTGTGAATAACGCACTACAACATGGCTGTGAATAACGCACTACAACATGGCTGTCTATACCACTGGACTGCTAGGACAGTGGTTGATTTAGCTGACATACCGCTGCTGGTATCAGCTTCCTTTGCCACTACTGTTCTATGACTTTTTTCTGGCTCCGTTTCCGATGCTTTCCACAGGGTGTTCCACACGGTATTTCCAGTTCTTTACAAGTCCTTCCCTCTGCTTATTGTGTATATCCAGGTGTCGTAATCTCTTTCTCTTTCTCTTCCTATCTTTCATCTTCCTGTGTGTGTGTGTGTGTGTGTGTGTGTGTGTGTGTGTGTGTGTGTGTGTGTGTGTGTGTGTGTATGAATGCGTCTGCAGGAGTTGATGTCAGCCCCGTTTCTTGCTCAGCTCAATGACGGTATGATCAACACAGTCAAGTTGCAGCTGTCGCGTGTGTTGGAGGTGGCGCAGGGCATGGAATTCATGCACGCAAAGAACATCATCCATTGTGACCTGGCCGCACGTAATATATCCTCACATTCCTCCCTTGCTGCTGCTTCTGCTGCTGCTGCTGCTGCTGCTGTTGCTGTTGCTCGATATACTAACGTGTATTGTTTGCTGCTGTAGTGGTGGCATTCCTAGTCAGCCTAGGTGGTTGTTGCCGTATGGCGAGGATAACCAGGTTCATATCCCTAGTGTAAGATTTCCGTCTTTTGAACGCCTAGATTTAGCAAAGAACCAGAAAGTGATGGTAAACTGCCCGTAAAGGGATAAAACATGTTGTGCATAAGTAGTGCCAATGACATAATTGATGCCTCACATCTCCTGATCACAGTTTTGCTCCAGTCGGACAAATTCACCGAACTAATTAGTTCTTGACTCTATTGAAATACTGCTGTGTTCTCGCCTAATCGTACAATTGTATAGTCCTTGACTGTGGTCGCTGAATACATCCTGATAGATCGCAAGGGAGGACTGCGCATAGCCGACTTCGGCCTGGCTCGGGAGTGTGAGTCGGGCTCGTGTCCAGCTTCCGTCAACGACCGTGTATTCCCGATCCGCTGGACATCGCCAGAAGTACTAGCCACCGGACAGCGGTCCAAACCAGCCGACATCTGGTGAGTGCTTTAGAGACATGTGCTTGTGTGTGCCTGTGTGTCTGTTACATGCCCCCAACTACTGGTGGTTTCTGTTTAGGGATAGTCGCAAAAGTGTTTGTCGTCCCTGAAACAAACATCTTTCCTTTCGTACCCCCCCCCCCCCCCCCCCCTGAAATGAACGCAGCTTGCTATGTTGGATGACGAAAATCGCATGCATGTACATGTCATATGTACAGTGTCGGTCGACTTGTGATTTTGGCTCCCCCCCCCCCCCCCCCCCCCCGCCGAATGATGTTCGTTTCAGGGGTGACAAAAAAACTGTTGCGACAACCCCTTAGATCAATCAGATAGCTATGGTCTCTGGTAATAAGGCAGCATTGCCTGTGTACTTAATAACAGATTAAAATAAGGTAATACGGCGACAATCTCCAGGCTGCTAGCCAACATTGACCGTGGGGTCTCATCCGGGAGTTGGAGCCGGCCGGAGCTATAAAAGTCTTGTCTGCTGCAGCAAAAATGCGGGATGTGTACCGGTAAAGATTATGCGAATATTCTCCGCTGGGGACACTACATCACACTGATATTGTTGAAGTGGGTTAACCCTTTGTGGACGGACTGTACGAGTTTCGATCTAATAAGATCGAAACTTGAAACGCGGATTTTTCTGGGCGCACCGCACGTTTTCGGCGATATTTTTTACACAAATCGAAAGACGAAATCCATATCTTTCCAATGGTGCTAAATTCGCCGGGGGTCCCTAGTCAAAATGTTAACCAAATCGGCCGCGCAAGAAGAAAAATTGAGAGCTTGCGCGAGCATGCAGAACTAAAATTGCAGTACGAGTACTGTCATGGCACGACGCGGAAACGTCCTCCGCATGGATGCAGACGATGCCATCGGCATGATTCTGAACTGGAACTCTGACGAGGACAGTTCTGACGACCCACTTGACGAGTCTGATGACGACGAGTTCGAAGTGGACAGTGATAGTGATGATGATATCCCAGAAATTCAAGAAAACTATTTATCTGATGGATTTGCTGATACTGCTAGAGAGCGGCGGCGAGGATGATGATGGTGGACAGCTTATCCTATCTACTTTCCGAAAATGTATGGTGTTGTATTGGCTAATGTACAGTCTGTATCGGCTATAGCGTACCCTTTTGATTTCCGTGATTTTATCACTATAACCGATGCATCACTATTGCGATACGATCAATTTCTTTTCTTTTTTCGATCGATACATGAAAGGCAAGGAAATACTTCCAACATGGCGTTTTGACAAATGAGTATGCTGCATAGTTGACAGTGCCCGCATTTCCATAAAAAATTCTGTTATGTACATGTACATGTATCACTATAAAATTAAGCAACGTGAAGAAAGTAAAAAAATAGGGCCTTTGATATTATTGCTACATGTATTTTTTTAAAGTGATCACTATAGCCGATAATAGTATAGTGTGTTCTGCATGTTTTGATTCTTTGTTGCCATCATAATATCCGATATATCATTACATCCGATAATATTGGTTATAGTGATATTTTTACTGGATGAAATACGTTTTGCTTTTGATATTTCGTACCAATATCACTGTAGCCGATATATTCTTATATCCGGTCACTCTATAGCCGATACAGACTGTACACCGATTTCGAGTTATTACTGATTTTCACATGTCGCTTCTTTCCTGTACAAATTTGGCAGTCCATAAAGGGTTAATTTAAAAAAAATGATATCAGAAGTGGGATTATTGTTGAATTGAGGTGGGTATGTGTAAAAAAAGACGTTGATGTCAGAAGTGGGATTCAAACCCACGCCTACAGAAGTAGACTGCGACCTGAACGCAGCGCCTTAGACCACTCGGCCATCCTGACCTGCACAAAGGCCACCCTGGTGGGGCAGTATCCGTCATGCACACAGACTACCCGGTATACCTGGCCTGGTGGGGCAGTACTATAGTCCATTCATCGGAAACTGGCCCGCTGGCTTTTGAAAGTCCGATTTGGGCCGGATTGAGGATCAAAAACCCACTTAAAATATCAAAAATCTGGGTTTTGGATCTGCTTCTCAACACATTTTGCCATGGCATACCTGTCCCAATTTTGTAAAACCTGGCTGAATTTCTATTTCCCTGTTCTTGGACTTTTCTGGCCTCAAATGTGGCTAGGAGTAATTGCACGGGTCACACAATGCAGGATGTACTGTTGTTTTCACGATATCTACAGCTATGTACAGGAGACATCAAAAAGTTAGGGTGCCAGTTTCCAATGAATGGACTGTAGGGAGGTTTAGTCCAACGTAATCCGTGGGTACTTTACGTGTGTGTACCACGTGATACTTGTAGTGGATGCACATCCCACTGTTTGTCATTGTATCCTTTTATGTAACATGTATGCATTCATCCGGCCGCGCTGTGCGACATGCCAGTTGTACCGTACGCACTTTAGCTGTACTTGCCTGCCTGGCTTTTCCTTTGATCTCTCTGCCGTTCTCTGTATTCCCACACACTTGTGATTTGTAGTAACGAAGCTAGTTACAAGATGTCTTTGGTGCGTTTGTAGAACCACTACATGGTGTCAGAAGTGGTTTTCCTGTAGTCTTTGGCCTCGTGAGCGGTGATGGCTCGTTTCAACCCTCCAGCGCCTTTCGACTTCAGCTCACCGGACCAGTGGCCCGCGTGGAAACTCCGTTTCACCCGTTTTCGTGCCGCCACCAAACTGAGTTCCGACCCGGGAGAAACTCAGGTGGCCACTTTGTTGTATGCTCTCGGACCCAACGCCGACTCCTTGTTCGAGTACCAACTCGGACTATCCGAGGACGACAAGAAGAAATATGACGAGGTCGTCAGTGCTTTCGACACGTACTTCCGCCCCTCTACCAATGTTGTTCATGAACGAGCTAAATTTGAACAGCTTGTACAACAACCCGGCCAGACCGTAGAGGAGTTTGTCCGTGCTCTGTACAAAGCTGCAGAGTATTGTGAGTTTGCTGGCACGAAGGATGAGCGTATCAGAGACCGCTTCGTCGCCCACATGCTGGACAAGCGGGTGAGTCGGGAGCTGCAGATGAAAGACAAGAGCGAGCAAACTCTCGCCAAAGTTGTTGCGTTCGCACGGCACGCCGAAACTGTCCAGCAACAGGTTGCAGCCCAATCGCGCAGTGGCTTGGCCGCCGCCAGCTCGATTTCAGACGATGATGCCTCAGCCTCAGCTGTCCAGTCGCACCATGGTGGTCGATCTATGCCGAAGAGCAGACCGCATGGTAGCTACAAATCTGCAGCAACGCCGCCTGCGACCGAATCGAAGTGCCCGAACTGTGGTGGAAGCCACCACTCGCAACGCGATCAGTGCCCAGCCAGAGGCCAGTGCTGCAAAGCCTGTGGCAAGCGCAACCACTTCGCGCGAGTTTGCCGATCGAAACCGTCCACCTCTGCCGTCACGAACGACTCTCCGGACTCTCTATTTGTTGGCCACACGACGTGCGCACAAAGTGTAAGTGATTCACCCTGGTTGGCAGATCTAGCTATCGGAAAGAGTGTAGTCCAGTTCAAGCTAGATACTGGAGCTGATGTCTCTACCATGTCCGTGCAATCATACAATACACTGCAGCCCAAGCCGTCCTTAGCTGCTACTAGTGCCCAGCTGAGAGGAGCGAATGACCAGACTATGCAGGTCCTGGGTGTATTTGAGGCTCACTGCTCCTTTCAATCTCAGTCCACTACCATACCCATCTTTGTTCTAGATGGTGCCAGCACTAGCCTGCTCAGCCGATCTGCGTGCACAGCACTGGGTCTAGTCCAGCGTCTGGCTGAAGTGCAAGGTCCAGTCCCACTCGTACAGTGTATGGTTGGTCCTGCTGCGCAGATTCACTTAACTTCCGACGCCACACCGTATCACTGCCTGACAGCTCGCAGAGTTCCTCATCACCTGTATTCGAAAGTACGTGAAGAACTGCACCGCATGGAAGATGGCGACATCATTGCGCGTGTCGACGAACCCACAGACTGGTGTTCGCCTATGGTGCCCGTCCTCAAACCTAACGGCAAGGTACGCATCTGTGTCGACCTGAAGCGTCTTAATGCGTCTGTCAAGCGGGAGACATTTCAGCTGCCAACGTTAGAAGATGCCCTGTCTTCACTGGCCGGAGCGACTGTGTTCACGACATTGGACACTGCTAACGGATTCTGGCAAGTCCCACTCAGTCCCGACTCTGCCCGTTTGACCACCTTCATCACGCCGTTCGGCAGGTTCTACTTCAAGCGACTGCCATTCGGCATCACATCAGCACCTGAGATTTTCCAGAAGCGTCTCACCAACCTTCTGGACCAGCTCCCCGGCGTGTTCGTCTACATGGACGATATCATTGTCTCTGGCCGTACGCGAGAAGAACACGACCGTAACCTAGCTGCCGTACTAGACATCCTGCAGAAAGCCAACGTCACGCTGAACATGACGAAATGTCACAAGCGTCAGGCCGAAGTGAAGTTCCTTGGTCACATCTTCTCCGCCAAAGGTCTCCACCCTGACCCAGCGAGAGTGTCCAGCGTCGCTAATCTGAAGCCGCCCAAGAACGTCACGGAACTGAAGCGCATTCTCGGCATGTTCGCGTTCATGTCACGCTTCATTCCCAATCTCTCGGAAGTCAGCGCTCCACTGCGTCTTCTACTGGGGCATGACACCGCATGGGAGTGGTCTGCTACACAACAACAGGCCCTGGACAAGCTCAAACAGCTTGCAACCAATGCGCCCTGCCTCACGTTCTTCGACCCAACCAAGCCCACGGTCATCAGCGCTGATGCCAGCAGTTACGGCTTGGGAGCTGTCCTATTGCAGGAGCATGACGACGGAATGCGCCCCATTGCATTTGCCTCACGCAGCCTCACCACTACTGAGCAACAGTACGCGCAGATCGAGAAGGAGTGCTTGGCTGTTGTCTGGGCTTGTGAGCGATTCCACGGCTACATTTACGGCAACTCATCCCTCACTGTCCAGACGGATCACAAACCACTCATCCCGCTGATCAATACGCGTGATTTGAACCGTGTCCCGATGCGATGTCAACGCCTCCTGATGCGCCTGCTCACGTACAATCCAGCCGCCGTGTATGTCCCTGGCAAAGAGCTAGTTGTTGCCGATGCTCTGTCTCGCGCTCCGCTCGCCTGTGACGACACGCCTAGTCTCCAAGACGAGATCAGCATCAACCTCGCATCTTACATCGGCGAGATCGTGTCGGATGGTAAAGCCCGTGACATTGCTGACGCCACCACACAAGATGAGACGCTCAAGCAAGTCCTCCACTTTGTCCAACACGGATGGCCGTGCAACCCACGTGATGTCGACGACACTGTGCGCCCATACTTCCATGAACGCCAGTTACTGTCCTGTGAGCAAGGTGTGCTGTACCATGGCTTCCGCATTGTCATGCCACCCTCTCTGCAGCCTGAGATGCTCGAGAAGCTCCACGAGGGACATCAAGGTGCAACGAAGTGCAAGTCTCGCGCCCGCCATTCCATTTGGTGGCCAGGCTTGTCAAGGCAAATCGACACGATGGTCGCTACGTGTGAAGTGTGCACCAAACACCGCGTCCAGTCGACCGAACCACTGCAACCCGTCCAACGCCCAACACTGCCGTGGCACACGGTTGGTGCAGATCTGATGGAATTCAACGGCACGACTTACCTCGTCATTGTTGACTATCTCTCGCGTTACCTCGATGTCGTACCGCTGACTGCCACAACCTCGATTGCTGTCATCAAGCATCTGCACCGCATCTGTGCCGAGCATGGTTTCCCGTCCACCTTGGTTACAGACAACGGTCCTCAGTTTGCCAGCGAAGCGTTTACTGAGTTCTGCACAGCAAACGACATCACCCATCGCACTTCCAGTCCACATTATCCTCAGTCGAATGGCGAAGCGGAACGTGCAGTTCGCACCGCCAAGAATCTCCTGCGGAAGGCCGAAAGCCTGCAAGATGCACTCTTGGCTTACCGCACGACACCGCTGAGCAACGGCTATGCCCCATGTCAGCTGTTGTATGGCCGCCAGCTCCGTACCGGTCTACCTGCAACGACTGAACAGCTGGAACCGAAATGGCCTGATCTCCCTAGTATTCTGGAATCGGAAACTCAGTCCCAGGAACAGCAGAAGTTGCACTACGACCAACGGCATGCAGCTAAGCCTCTCGCGACTCTACAGCTTCATGACCGTGTATTCATCACCGATCTCGAACGGGAGGGCAAGATAGTAGAGCAAGTGTCCAATCGTTCTTACCTCGTTGAGTCTGGTCACTCTACTGTTCGCCGCAATCGTCGTCACTTGATCCGACTGCCACTGCTAGAAGCAGAGAAGCCGACAGTCGAGGTTGAGTACGGTGGCACAGCAGCTGATCCAGTCCGTCGCTCTGCTAGAGCTCCTCAGCCTGTCAACCGCCTCATTGAATCATGCTAATTCAGCAACGTGCCGAGACGTATCTGCCGTCGTCTCTGCACATCACTCTTTCACTGCAACTTGTTCTACAAACAATACCTACATTATCGAATAGTCTTTGGACTCCTCATCTTCTCTATTATAGCCTGTTTAATCTCAGAGGGGAGATGTAGTGGATGCACATCCCACTGTTTGTCATTGTATCCTTTTATGTAACATGTATGCATTCATCCGGCCGCGCTGTGCGACATGCCAGTTGTACCGTACGCACTTTAGCTGTACTTGCCTGCCTGGCTTTTCCTTTGATCTCTCTGCCGTTCTCTGTATTCCCACACACTTGTGATTTGTAGTAACGAAGCTAGTTACAAGATGTCTTTGGTGCGTTTGTAGAACCACTACACTACTCAGTGACCCACGTACAGACGTTTTCTGAGTCACGACATACCGTGTATGGAGGCTCACCCACGTTCCGCCAGAACGTGGGTGAAAATCAGAATGGAGCGCATTGTGCGAGCTGTGAGGGTGCTCAGCTGAAGAAGTTTCCGAAGCACGAAATCAAAATATTCTATGAGCTTCTTAGGCCCGGGTAGCTTCGTCTTTGACCAGGTTTGGGCCTTTCGCTTCATGCTTTTGTTTGTTCCGTGTGACTAAACACAACATTGCAACGTAGGTGCCCTTCATCCACTTTACGTGGATCACCCACGTACGCGTTTCCGTTACGTGGGAACTAAACCTCCCTACTATCCGTGATCTTCAGACATACACTGCTGGCAACTGAAATCCGACCCCTGAGCGGTGCGCTCACATCGCAAAGACCCAACACGGGATTGTAAAACTACGAAGTAGAGACCGCTAGAATGTGAACTCACCGCTCAGGGGTCGGATTTCAGTTGCCTGCACTGTACTGTGCTAAGGGTGCATTTGCCGTTTCTCTACCTGTAGAGAAAGCTCTACGTGTTAAAATCCCGTACGGTTCAGGACTGTGTTTTCCGGCCACTCCTAAGTGCACAAACGCTGTCCTACGGTATTTAGTATTTTTCACAATAATTATGTACGTGTAATGTTTCTCTTCCCTATGGAGTTTTGTACAACTCTTTGATCTTGCTGGAGATCCCATACCTCTACCAACTTCTAGCAACCTCTACCAGCTTCAAACCTGGTAGAGCCGGTAGGGAAACGTAGAAATCTACTCTTTTGAGTAGAAAAAAGGAACCCATCGAAGTAGTTAGTGTTGAAACGATCTCACCGGGTACTCGTTAGCTCGCTCGCCAGAAACTCGGCTCGTTTGTGCGGCCAGCTCGTTTGCACTAACGAACACCGTACACCGTACTCCGTACACATGGCAGTACATGTCGACCGGGGAGTCGAAAAATATTTTACGACTCTCTGGTCGATCGAGAGTCCAGTCCCGCGCAAAGTGAAAATCACTCGCAGCTAATTACAGTGACTGTATGCCTGCACGACACTTGAGTTGTTTCAGTTGTCGTTGTAGTTTTGGTGGACTCTACTGATGTCTTGTTCCACATCTGCTGACCTGTCGCAGGATATGCTTGGGTCACCTCTCCATTTGAGTGAAAGTTACGCTCAGTTACGCTCAGTCGTTTGGAAGTTTTCTCCCGCGATGCAGCGAAGACCAGGGCTACTTGCTATCTTTGCAAAACGGTTTATTCTTACAAAGGCTACTCAACGACGGCGCTGAAAAGACATCTCGACACAAAACAGCAGTCCGAAGTGAAGCAGCAGCAACCCCAAATGCCGGCGGTGATAATTTGAACCAGCTGAAAAAATCGAACTTGGAAAAAATATATTCAAAAAATCATATTTGCCCCATCCATGAAACTCGTTAGCTCGCTCGATAGCTTGCTCGTTAGTGGAACTGATCGCTCGTTTGTTATAGATACGCTCGTTTCAACACTAGAAGTAGTTTCTACCCAAATAACCCGTAGATCAAACACTGACGCCCCCTATGAGGCTACCGGTATGTTATGTTCTCTTGGCACAACCTGTTCCCGCCTATGATTTCAATTTAAAAAAATCTTAAAAAAGATGTTGATGTCAGAAGTGGGATTCGAACCCACGCCTACAGAAGTAGACTGCGACCTGAACGCAGCGCCTTAGACCACTCGGCCATCCTGACACGCACACAGACTTCCCAGTAGCGGTGTCCTTCGGACATGTACACTACTGTTCAATGAAATCCAGTCATGTCACTCAAGTACGTGCCGGGCGTTGCGCAGCCCTAGACCTGCAAACACTGGGCTGCGGAATGGCGCAAGGCACAAACTTAAGAGACCCGACTGGATTTCATTGAGCAGCACAGTAGTTGACAGCCAGCAGTGTGTAACTAAGGCCACACCATTTTTTCTATGTTTCGCGTCCCCCGCACGCGTGTATTTCACAGCCGGAGTTAAAAAAATGTGAACATGACGGTACTCAGCTCACATGCATGTACCTGTTACATTGTGTGTAAGCTGGGCTGCGGGCCACGCAATCATCATGCCGCCCGTGTCCGGACCACAAGCATGGCAGAAGCGTGCCTTCCCATCCAGCTAATAATGCTGACACGGTTTGGCCAGTTGTTACCACTCGCGTGCAATAAACTTACTTTGCGACATTCATTGTGTTGAAATGAACACCTCATGTATGATACGCAATTGTGAATTAATATACATAAACTAGTACTAACATGAACAGTGAGTGCCGGGTCTTCAGCTCCACTGTACAAAATGCAATGCACGTACAGTGTCTTTTTTCGATGGCTTTTTTATTTTTTTCACCCGCCCTCATTCATTGCATCGAATATTTAAGGGTGGCGCGAAACAGAACAAAAAATCCTTAAAAAAAGATGCGGATGTCAGAAGTGGGATTCGAACCCACGCCTACAGAAGTAGACTGCGACCTGAACGCAGCGCCTTAGACCACTCGGCCATCCTGACATGCACACTGACCTCCTAGTAGCGGTGTCCTTCGCACATGTACACTACTGTGCAAGGAAATCCAGTCATGTCACTCAAATACGCGCCGGGCATTGCGCAGTCCTAGGGGGCGTTCGTTTTTGATCTACACGTTTGGGTGGAAACTACTTCTTTCGGAAGAGGTGTTGGTTCTTTTCTACTCAAAAGGGTAGATTCTACTTTCCTCTACCGGCTCTACCAGGAAAAAGTTGGCAGAAGCCGGTAGAAGTTGGTAGAGCTGCGGGATTTCTAGCAAGATCAAGGATTTGTACACAACTCCATACATAAGAGAAACATTTCAGGTACATAATTATCGTGTTAACTACTAAATCCGGTAGAACAGCGTTCGTGCACTTACCTCTACCATCTACCTCTATCGGTAGAGTGACTCTACTCTACTCTACCAGGTAGCTAAAAACAAACGCAGCCCTTTACCTGCGAACACTGGGCTACGAAATGGTGCAAGGCGCAAACTTGAATGAAGCAACTGGATTTCATTGAGGAGCACTGTAGTTGACAGCCAGCATGCAATAGGGAGGTTTCGCTCTATGTCATTACGTATGAAAATCCGTATGTCGTACGCGCTGGGGAGCGAGGGCAACTTTCATACGTAAATCTCTCTACGGATTTCCGTAGGAAAGCTCTTTCCTACGTTGGGTCCTCCGTAGGACTTTTTGAAATATTTTTCGCATTTTCCTGATTTGTCCATGGCATGCGCGCCGGCAACGTTGAAGCCGCGCGAAACACAAGGTACACACACCGTACACCACGTGCAAAATAAAATGGAAAACGCGGTTTCTGTTCGTGGTGCATGCGGTGGGCGCATGCAGGCAACGTGTCTCCAAAGCAACAACGCTTGTTTAGCAGTCGTGGAGAAATCACGTAGAGCGAAACCCAACAGCTCTGATTTTTACGTATGAAAATTCCGTGCAGTTCCTACGTTATTTCCATACGTAATTCCGAAGAGCGAAACCTACCTATTAAAAAATCTTAAAAAATGTTGATGTCAGAAGTGGGATTCGAACCCACGCCTACAGAAGTAGACTGCGACCTGAACGCAGCGCCTTAGACCACTCGGCCATCCTGACATGCACACTCTACAACAGTTTGGACCTGTTGAAACAGTTCACCTTTTACAGCACCGTGTATCACATGATTGTATTATTAGTGAGAAATCTCTGGATATTGTCTCGTACGTAAAGGCTGGGATGTCTGTTGTTTGGCAGTTCTGGGTACGTGACCGTGTCATGCATTGCTATAGGGTATCTAGTAAAGTGGAATTCTTTAGACGCCCCCCCCCCCCCCCCCACACACACACATACAGACCCCCCCCCCCCCCACACACACACACACACACTGTGCCACGCCAATCTTGCACTTGCTCTGGCGCCCACTCACAACTAGATGGATGTTCTAAAAAACGGCATATGCATGCCATGGGTGCAATTCTGCCAATATGATATGAGAGTGGTCTGCATACTCTGCACAGTATGTATCCCGGTACCAGCACACTCTACATCAGGGAGTAGTAAAGTAATGGTATTTTTACTACTCCCACTGTCACTTACCGTACTTTCCGGAGTATACACCGCACTTTGAACACTCAGATTTTACCCAAAAAGGGGGTGAGGCTTATACTCCGATGATCAAATTCACGGTGATAAATAGGGTAGATGTTTGTATTTCGTGGCAAAAAAAAGTGAGGGTGCGGCTTATACACCAGTGTGGCTTATACTCCAGTGCGGCTTATACACCAGTCCAGCTTATATTCCAGTGCGGCTTATACTCCAGTGCGGCTTACACACCGGAAAATACGGCACATGACGTTGTGCAGCTGTGCTTGGTGAAATCCCTCCCAGAGTGTATACTAGTATTTGTTGCCATCACGTTGCACGGCCCTTTCGGAACGTCCTGGAAGTGGTGGTACGACTGCTGTTGGAACTTCACATGTCCATGTACACAGCCGCTACTGTAATGAGAACTGATCACACTCTGATCATTGTAGTCATGTCGGAAAAAGAGATTTTAGTTGGACTGGGCCGCTGAAGAACAGTCAAAGTATAGTGCTGGATGTGCTCCAAGAAAACTATCACGCATGAGTCAGTGCCACAGAGTGCAGACCAGAGAAATCCAACCTCATGAATAAAGTAGTACCGCGTTCGAGTGCACAGACCTGCAGTGTGTGTAGCGCTAGGGCTGCGTAGCGCCCGGCAACGCTATTTTATTCACGAGGTTGGATTTTTTTGGCCAGTATTGTGCATTTGTGGAATGGAATCTATGCATTGTGTGAGCTCCCATAGCTCAGTCGGTTAGAGCGTCGTGCTAATAACGCGAATGTCGCAGGTTCGAGCCCTGCTGGGAGCACGCTCTTTTTTTCACCGAGCTCGTTTTCTTGAAAGTTTGATGAGCAGGTCCTATCACCTAAATTACACAGAACGTATTGTTGTTGCCCGAGGATCACTTTTGCTTGGAACTCTGTGTTTAATACAATGTATTTAATCTCTTCTGTGCAACTATAAAGGTTGATTTACCGTATTTTCCCGAGTGTACACCCGGAGTGCGTACCTGTGAAATATACCATATTTTCCCGAGTGTAAGCCCCCCCCCCCCCACACACACACACATTTTGGCCACGATATTCAGATATCTAACCTTTTTTTTAGGGGCCATCCGTAATTATCGAACGTTTTTCACCAAACGAATTATTTTAGTACCCAACCCCTCCCTCCCTCCCCCTCAGAACGTAAAAAAGTTTGACATATGCATGCAAATACAACAAAAGTTGCAGGTGTGCACCTGCTCCTGCGACCATGTACATGCATCAATGTGTTCTGAAACGAAATTGGTCAAACCCCTCCCACCCCATAACGAAATTATTTCGTTTTGTGAAAAAAGTTCGATATTTATGGACGACCCCTTATCATCGTTAATTTGATCATCGGAGTACATGTATAAGCTGCACAACTTTTTTTCAGGGTAAATTTTGAGTGTTCTGAGTGCGGCTTATACTCGCCGGGAAAATACGGTAAATCAACCTTTGCAGTGAAATGTATATTTTCTTCGAAAAGTCGAACTGCTCGATTGCCAGAACAGAGAGAACTTATTCCAATCTCACCAGGGCAGGAATACCATGAACTGTGCACTGATGTTCCCAGTGTCCATGCTCCTGGTCAACATAATCAAACACCCCAGTTCTATCGCCCCGTTTTCTAAACAAAGAGATTGAGCAATTGTCATCCAACTGGGTTTGTGGATGTTGTGCTGAAAGCTCCCGTAAGGCACCATAGCCCAACTAACTCCGTATCACTGCCTCACTCCCTATGTAAATGGAGGGTTAAGAACCCATGGCTGCTTTAGACGATGGTTTGTGTGAGGTGTGGGTGGCAGCACCCGGTAAACGGGTGTTAGCGGCTGTCGTGAGTTCCCTTTGAGAACGGATACGATACTTTACTTTATTTAATGGATGCAGTCACCTGTCTCCACGTGAGCTCCCATAGCTCAGTCGGTTAGAGCGTCGTGCTAATAACGCGAATGTCGCAGGTTCGAGCCCTGCTGGGAGCACGCTCTTTTTTGTTCTTTTTTTCTTGAAATTATTGGTAGCCCAGAAGTTGAATTCATTTACGAGCCGAAGGAAGAAATCAAAATCATATGCAAAGAGAGAAACTAGCGAGAAGAAACATGGCAAACCCTGAAAGCAGGTCCACTCTTTCTTTTCTTGGGTTGTTTTCTCCTACAACCTCACCTCCCACCGCTTTAGGAGCTGCATCTGCGCCTTGATCCTTAAGGAGTGGTGGCGTTCTTACGGATGCGGAAAACTCTGCCTCCAGCCGAGTCTCACATGAACCGTTAAATTCTTCTTCTTTTTTTCCTTCTAGTTTTCAAAGTGACTGAAATCTTGATCATCGAGATGACAACCTTGCAACACGTGAGCTCCCATAGCTCAGTCGGTTAGAGCGTCGTGCTAATAACGCGAATGTCGCAGGTTCGAGCCCTGCTGGGAGCATGCTCTTTTTTTGTTCTTTTTTGACTGTATGCACCAGCAAGCTAGGACTGTAGAGTACTGAAATAGTAGGGAGGTTCCGGAGTACGATTTTTCGTGCCAAAATCCGTGGAGGCGCTACGGATTTTTTATACGTCGTTTTCGGGCAGTGAAAAGTTCCGGGGTACGGAACTTATGTGTTTGCCGTCATTGCCTAGGTTACGATCGCAAACACGTCACATTCCCGCGCTATGCCTTTTTATTTTGAAAATTTGTACCGAAATCAAAACTTCCCGCGGAAAATCCATGTTTCTCGTACCAAATTTGTACGCGAAAAATCTTTCTGCACCCGATGACGCAAAATCTCCATACGAAACATGGTTCGTGTGAAAGCCAGTCCACACGGATTCTCCGTGCCGAAAAATCGTATGGAGCACGCCTGGAAAAAATCCGTAGCGCCCATACGGATTTTGGCACGGAAAATCGTACCCCGGAACCTCTCTAATACGAGTACCCATGCCAGCCTGCCTTGCCGCTCTGGAGTGTGTCTTGCGCAGCGAATGAAAAATTAAGAGTAGACATCATTCGCATGTTGAAATGCTATTCATTACAATTACTCTCTCTCTCTCCCTCTCTCTCTCTCTCTCTCTCTCTCTCTCCTCTCTCTATTCCTCGTTTGTGCACTTGTGTGTGTCTAGGAGTTTTGGAATTCTGTTCTTTGAGTTTACGACGGCTGGCTCAGTACCGTACAGCAGCTTCACAAACCCAGAGACCAAGGAGAAAGTCAAGGAAGGCTATCGCCTGCCCTGTCCTGTCGACTGTCCCGAAGATGTCTACACTATCATGAGGAAGTGCTGGCATGCGGTCCCAGACAACCGTCCAGTGTTCAGTAACATCGTGTCAGACCTCAAGAAACTACAACCAAAGTAAGTTACTCAGCTGTTACTTCCCAGTGGGGAGTTCACACATGGGGCACAAGCCAGCTAAAACTGACACGTCGTATTAGAGTGAAATGTGTCCAAAACATTATTCCAGAAAATTGTCACTTTGCCCGCCAGCTGCTTGAAGTATACCGCCAAACAAGTGTAAGAACAAAGTTCGACAAGATGATATCGCCACCGGTTGATGAGTGAAGCACAGCTTGAACGCGCTTGACGGAAGCATTGTTTCATTCCGGCATGTCTCAAAACACTTCCGAAACCCCATAGACCTGCCATGCCGGTCTTAGCTGACCTCGGTTCATATTCCCTACCACCATCAGTGACTGGCTGGTAGAACTTGTTACTACGGTAGTACTCGTATCAAGAGTACATAGCCCCCCCCCCCCCCCCATGGGCGTGCAACTCCAGCCTTTTCTGATCTGCGGTGGCAGGACTTCACATCGTGTGACAAACCCGTACACATTATTTCCACTGTGTGCATGCTAGATTCAGGGCTGGCGTACAGCCATGCTTTGGGCACAGCTATCTGCTGGTCACTTTGCACTATTTGCCAGTGTAACCTACTCAGCAATGCCAGGACTGAGGTGGTGTAAAACTCTGCCGTTCTGGCATTGCTGGATAGAGGTTGTGCAGGCAGCTGTGCAGGCAGCTGTGCACCCCTGGCGGATATCTGCTCTACAGTACTACGTCAGTAGCTCGTATCAACCGTGTGTGGAAGCCGAGATGACCAATCTTCAGAAAATCTCGTGGTTCTCTGAAGGTAGTGTGGCATTCGTGTGATGCCTGTAAAAAATATATCCTCTTTTAAGGCCAAGTAAAAAAATTGATTGTTTATCGTTCGCGCCCGCCCCAAATTTTCACCCTCCCCGCCGAATTATTTTATTTTTTAATACTGGTAAATGTACTGTATGTACTGCGGTCTACAGCCTCTAATCAGCATGGCCGTAGATTTTCGAAGGTCAAGTCCACAGACTGAACCATAACTTAGTTGCTATGGGCTTGAAAAGTGAAACTGATCGTAAGCTGCCTGATTTTCTTCGTTTTTCTACGTAACGTTGGTTGTTCCACTTTCCATTATCCTCTGGGGTTGCGAACACCTGCCCTACAGCCATAAATGCATAATAAAAAATAAAATTAAAAACCTCCTGTCCGCCCCGATTTCTCAAGAAAATCTGACGATAAACAATCAATATATTTTACATGGCCTAATAGTAGACAACATGGGGGGAAAAGATTTTTTGTTTTTACCGAATATTGTCCACCGTCAGGACTAGTGCACGGCTATTGAACTGTACACGTTTCATCGGGGATTTTGAATCGGTGTCTGCTAATGAGGTTTGTCTTGTACGAGTAGCCAATGCCGTACTAATGAGTGTAAACCTATTGTGTGAATGCAGATACAAGTCGCAGGGTGATGGGCGTGCTGCGCCGTCACGTGGCTCGTCGTTTGGCAGTGTAGCGTCTGCGGATGCTGGCGACTTGCCATCTGGAAAGTAGGTCATTGGCGTTGGTGTGGTGTTACTTATTACCGCGGCTACATGCTCATTACCGCTGTGAAACCAACTGCCCCATGATTTTACTCATAGCGGCCCACCACATCACACTACAAAACTCCTCTATAACCACTCCCTCACACCAGAAGCCACTCTATTCCACTATAACCAGTTCATTCCACTAAAACCAGTCCATTCCACTAAAACCAGTCCATTGTACTGTAATCAGTCCATCACACTATAACCAGTCCATTCCACTATAACCAGTCCATTCCACTATAAGTAGTCAATTTCACTACAGCCATTCCATTCCACTATAACCAGTCCATTCCAGTATAACCTGTTCATTCCACTATAACCAGTCCATTCCACCATAACCATTCCATTCCACCATAACCAGTCCATTCGACTAAAACCAGTCCATTGTACTGTAATCAGTCCATCACACTATAACCAGTCCATTCCACTATAACTAGTCAATTTCACTACAGCCATTCCATTCCACTTTAACCAGTCCATTCCAGTATAACCTGTTCATTCCACTATAACCCGTCCATTCCACCATAACCAGTTCATTCCACCATAACCATTCCATTCCACCATAACCAGTCCATTCCACCATAACCAGTCCATTCCACTATAACCAGTCCATTCCGCTATAACTAGTCAATTTCACTACAGCCATTCCATTCCACTATAACCAGTCCATTCCAGTATAACCTGTTCATTCCACTATAACCAGTCCATTCCACCATAACCAGTTCATTCCACCGTAACCATTCCATTCCACCATAACCAGTCCATTCGACTAAAACCAGTCCATTGTACTGTAATCAGTCCATCACACTATAACCAGTCCATTCCACTATAACTAGTCAATTTCACTACAGCCATTCCATTCCACTATAACCAGTCCATTCCAGTATAACCTGTTCATTCCACTATAACCCGTCCAGTCCACCATAACCAGTTCATTCCACCATAACCATTCCATTCCACCATAACCAGTCCATTCCACTATAACCAGTCCATTCCACTATAACCAGTCCATTCCACTATAACCACTCTATGTTGGGGAAAATAGCAAGAGTGGACGAAAACCCGGATGATCTTATTCACTGTTTATATTTTGCACACCTACGTGGGTGCATGTGTGCATGTGTGCGTGTGTGTGTGTGTGTGTGTGTGTGTGTGTGTGTGTGTGTGTGTGTGTGTGTGTGTGTGTGTGTGTGTGTGTGTTTACTTGTGCATGCATATATGTTTGCATGCATCCTCCACCATGCCAATCAGACTGAGCAAGCCAAAGAAAGACAAGGAGAAAGACAGCAAACTGAAGAAACGCTTCACCTTTGCCAAGGCCGATCAAGCGAAAGTCAAGGTCAGCCTTAGTGTTTGATACTGGATTTATTTGTAAGAGTGTTGCAAGCAAGTAGACAACAGATAGCACCTCATGTCTATTTGGTTGAGCAAGAACTCACTGTCATTTGCCGTGTGATGAAAATTCAGGAAGCAATACTTGCGTGTTACCCATACATCCCTGGCATTGTCCAGTGCATGTCGTTCCGTTAGAATCCCCAGAAGATAGTTGATCATGATTTATTGATTACACTGTATGTGTGTGGCTGGGAACACACTCAACTTTGCGGCCAGTCATTGGATTCCATGCCATTTCGCGCCCTCGAGTTCAGCACCAACCACTGTGAGCGCGACCGTTTCAGCGCTGTGAACGTAAGCGTCGACTTTCACAGTGCCAAATGTTGCAGCGCCGAATACTTCAGCGCCAGTAGATAAGCGCCAAATATCTCAGCGCTACATATGTCAGCGCCAAATATGTCAGCGGCAAATACGTCATCGCGACCTTTCTCAGCGCCACATGCCGGTATCTCAGCGCCATGTATCACAGCGCCAATTTATTGATAGCAAATTGTTACTAGTATACATCGTTTAGTGCCTGACTTTGCGCTGCACTTTATCATGCTGTGCATGTTCGCTCTGTACTATATTGCGCTGAACGTCTTCGCACTGTACGTTTTCGCGCTGTACGTTTTCGCCCTGTAAATCACCGCACATTACTTTTTGGCGCTGTACTATATCGCGCTGATAGTCATGGCGGTGACGAAGCTGGCGCTGTGAAACCAGGCGCTGAAGTGCCGACGTTGAAATGTATCGCGCTGAAACGGTGGTGCTGAAACGGTAGTGCTGAAATGGCGGCGCTGAAACGGTGGCGCTGAAATGTATCGCGCTGACACGGTGGCGCTGAAGTGGCAAGTCACCAGTTATAGCAGGCTATTGTCTCACAATGTGGGCAGCTCTATTCATGTTTCCATTGAGCACTGTCGCAGCAGCAGCCATGCCTTCTGACCTGTGTGTGGGCCAAGATACCGCCGTGTAAAATGTTTACTCCCTTCAGAAGAGAGCTGATCAGAACCTCGATTGTTCTGGCTGTATGCTGGTTAAATTCCGCAGACTACAGTGACAGAAGCTACTTAAATGAATGCATCAGTGCATCCCCATTGTAGTTTAGAGATGGAGTCCCAAGGGTGTTTTAACTCTCGCTTGTTGAATATTCTTCCTTGGCTGTTGTTCCCAGGTGGACCAGCTAGTTCGTCTTTACACGTTGTTTGTGACGCCGTTTGAGACGTACACCATTTTCCAAGTGAAGAAGAAACACCGTGCATCAGACTTGGTTGCCAGTGCACTGAAATACCTGGGCAAGAGTAGTGATGACGTCTCGCAGTAAGTGAACTGCTCAACTGTATTGTCCTGTGTCCGTCTGCGTACACGTTTGTTCGTGTGTGCACCTGTCTGTGTGTGTGTGTGTGTGTGTGTGTGTGTGTGTGTGTGTGTGTGTGTGTGTGTGTGTGTGTGTGCGTGTGTGTGTGTGTGTGTGCTTGCAACGCCATGCCAAATATTGTTGACTTTGCGATTTCTCTCTCTTCTCTTCTCTCTTCTTGTCGTTGTCTCCCGCTTCTGGGAGCGGTGTGGCCCGATAGGGTAGCTGTACATAGTAGTAGTAGTGTGTATGTGTGTGTGTGTGCGTGTGTGTGTGTACATCCGTGCAACACACATTTCCTAATGTTTCATACACATGCAATTGTGCAGGGTCCGTTATCCTTTCTTTTTTGTGTTGGTGCATATGTTGTGAACAAAGCTTGGTTAACCGTTGCTACACGTCAATGACCAAACGGCTCGAAGCTGCCTTTCCACAAGGCCCAATGGTGTGAAAGCCTGGGTCACGTGGAGTAAAAACAACTTGAAACAATTCGTTTTGCTGTGTGTGTTTTGCGCCGACTTTCCACTGGCTAGCGACAGAACCAGATAAACAATAATCTGAATATATCCTCTGGGAAGATTTCCAGCTGATGGTCGGAAATGTGGCAAGAAAAGAACGGATTCGAAATTGTATTGCTTCTCCGTTTTGCTGTTCGCAGGTATTCTTTGGTGGAGGTAAAACTGAACCTGAGTGGTGAGTTTGACTCGCGCTTTATCGCTAGCCACGAGAATCCACTAGCAATCAAGGCTACTTGGAACAAGCCTGGAAAATTCCTGCTCTGTTGCAGTATGGGAAATACAGAAATCCTGCAAGCGATCAATGGATTCTTGAAAAAGGTACAAGTCATGTTATCTTGTGCTTTATTAGAGACCTGACTTTACTGCTGGCTAGTCATGTGTGCGTGCACATTTCATCCATGCCAGCCTGTCTGACTGGGTCTGAGTGAATATGTATCTCACATGACCATCAAGGTTATCGCCCACATCACCTTTTCATTGGCTAGTGCCACTTGATTGTGAATAAATAAATAAATAAATAAATGAGTAAAAGGTTCTATTACACAAATATTGCTGATTTGTATCTAGTGAGTGGCGTATTGCATACTTGAATATACAAACGTAGACCCCGGCTAATCTCTGCGGTGAGTGTGTATGTCCTCTTTTCATTGTAGTATATGGAAGCAGTTCTCTCATCCATTGTTTATGGAGGCACATCTGACATCCATTGCATGACGTATAAGGGAGAACGTCTTCCATGCATAGTTTATGGGGACGTAGACTTCTACTGGGCTTCTGTGAAGAGTCCGCAGTGTGGTATAGACGAGACCAAAAATTAGTGGCGGTCAATTCATCAGCCTTGCAGCCTTTTGAATGGTGTAATCCCAGCCCAGCACTAGTCTCTATATCTAACATAACAGGTAGATTGTTGGCTATCATCGCTTCAGTGATGGGCAGGTGTTTAGTGTTGTGAAGAGAGCCGTGTTTGCGGAATGGTGCTCCTCATTCTTAACTTGGCTTGCCTACCTCTCTCTCAATGTGTCTTGTAGTCTGAGAACATCACACGAATGTCAGAAGCAACTCGCGGTTACATTCTCAAGTTTGATGAGTATGTGGAGGGAGCGAAGTCGGTGGGACGGCGGAAGCGAAGCAACTGGCCGAGGTTCTGGGCCGTCCTGGATGGTTCAACTGTCTTACTGTATAAAGATGAGGAGGTAAGTTTCCAGAGCTAGTGTGTTGATAGCATTTATCGATATTCGATATTCTGTGTGTGTGTGTGCACGTGTGTGCACATGTGTGTGTATGTGTGTGTTCGTGTGTGTGTGTGTGTGTGTGTTCATGTGTGTGTTCATGTGTGTGTGTGTGTGCGTGCGTGCGTGCGTGTGTGTGCATACGTGTGTCTGTGGGAGTGTATGTGTATATGCCGGTAGACAAAATGCGTCACAGTTCTAGGCCTCTTTATCAGATGGCCCGTATGCTTCTCTTTGCATGGCCGGTGCGGTGAAGTGCTATGGTTTCTCTTCTCTTATTGTCTCTCTATCTCCCTGACTCTGTCTGTCCGTTTGTTTGTCTGTCTGTCTGTCTGTATTCATTGTTGCATTCCGCAGGATGAGGAGAATGGTGAAGAGCCTGTCTCACACATTGCACTGAAGAATGCACAGGCATTACCTGCACTGGACTTCTCTAAGAAACGGTATGTGGCCAAACAGTTCTTACTCAGTTGTTACATTAGCTGTTGCTACTGCCACCACCACTACTGCTGTTGCTACTGCCACCGCCGCCGCTACTGCTGCCAAAGCCGCTGTTGCTGCTGCCACCACCGCTTCATCAGCTGCTGCTGCAGCTACGAGTACAACTACTACCACAGCTGCTGTTTCTGTTTTTTTAATGTTGCGTTTGCTAATTCTACTTCTACTGTTGTTGGCAGTGTAGTGCAATTGCTGCTGCCACCACTGCTGCAGCTGCTGCCACCACTGCTGCAGCTGCTGCCACCACTGCTGCAGCTGCTGCCACCACTGCTGCAGCTGCTGCCACCACTGCTGCAGCTGCTGCCACCACTGCAGCAGCTGCTGCCACCACTGCTGCAGCTGCCGCCACCACTGCTGCAGCTGCCGCCACCACTGCTGCAGCTGCTGCCACCACTGCTGCAGCTGCTGCCACCACTGCTGCAGCTGCTGCCACCACTGCTGCAGCTGCTGCCACCACTGCTGTAGCTGCTGCCACCACTGCTGCAGCTGCTGCCACCACTGCTGCAGCTGCTGTCACCACTGCTGCAGCTGCTGCCACCACTGCTGCAGCTGCTGCCACCACTGCTGCAGCTGCTGCCACCACTGCTGCAGCTACTGTCACCACTGCTGCAGCTGCTGCTAATGAGCATGTGGCTACTTGCTGCCGCAGTGGTGACTGTTGTTCCTCAATTTATGGTAGGACTATTTCACCCATGGCCCGTTTCCTTTCTCTACTTGCGTTGTGTATGTTTGTCACAGTGATGTCATACGCATCATTAGTCCCAAGGACAGCACGTATCTTCTGCACGTCAGTAGCAAGGTAAGTAAGACAGTAGTGCACAGTTGCTCTAGCAACCTTTATCTGAACAGCCTAGAATGTCAGACTTTCAAGGCACTATTAGCGCTAGCTTAGACAAGCTCAATGACTCTTCCGAAATTCTAAGTTGTGATCTCGCTGGTGTTCTTGGAAGTGCTGTTGTTTGTGTTTGGGGTAATTTTTATCTTAGCCTTGTGGGAACGATTGATATTGTTGTTTAGGAACACCCAGTGATTGTGTGGCGCGTGGGCATAGCCACATCTGTGCATGCAGTGGAAGCTTGCGTGCTCTGCTGTGATGTGATGTGATGCGTGCTGCACTGTGCGCTGCTGTGTGTTGTGCTGTGCTAGGCTGGGCTGTGCTATGCTGTGCTACGCTGGGCTGTTGGTTGATAACTGCTTGGCCATGTGTATCACTGTCCGTCCCTCCATCTGTGTGTCTGTCTCTCGTTTGATTTCCTTGTACTGTACTCCGGTTTGCACTCACTGTTCGCACAGGGTGATGTGTTGAAGTGGCTGGAAGCGTTCAACTCTGCACAGACAGCCGAGCCATCAGCCCTGCTGGACAAGTTTGGTGATGGGGAAGTTGTACAGAGTGGATACCTGTCTGCTACCAAGTGAGTTCAATGTCACTGTGATTCACACCTGTAGTACATGCTTGCCCACTGTTGTCCAGGGTTGTCCACTGTTGTCCGGGGTTGTCCACTGTTGTGCAGGGTTGTCCAATGTTGTGCAGGGTTGTCCACTGTTGTCCAGGGTTGTCCACTGTTGTCCAGGGTTGTCCACTGTTGTCCAATGTTGTGCAGGGTTGTGCAGGGTTGTCCACTGTTGTCCAGGGTTGTCCACTGTTGTGCAGGGTTGTGCTGACTATAGTGGAACTCCCTACCCAGACACGTTGAGACCGGACACTGCCTGTAATTAGCCATTGCCACAACATAAACATGCACAAGATGAAATTTGCATTTTAACACAAAAGAAAATTCCGACCTGAAAGCGCACAATTTATTTTCTAACAAAAAAATTGGTAGTAGGGGAAACATTCCCTTGTCCACAAGCATTCGTGTCTTTTTTTTTAAAGAAGGTTCCGTAATTTCAGCAGTTGCTAATCAAAGTTGCTAATCAAAGCTTTGTATGCCTCTGTGCGTGCTTGTGTGTGTGTGTGTGTCTGTGTGCGCGTGCGTGTGCATGTTTGTCATTCATCAGATCATCTCTACCGGCATCAGACGCGGAGGTACCGGTGGAGGTCGGTCGTCAGTGGTTCGTCCTGAAAGGCCGTCAGCTGATCTATTTCCTGCGAGGCAACCGCGTGGAAGCGCTGGACTTTGCCAGCTGCACGGGTGTATCGGTGATGAATCCCACGGCCAACCCAGCCATTGCTGCATGCGCAGGTAAGGGAGAAGTGAGACGGTAATTCTAGATCAGGGTGTGTTAGCTTTGCCTCCTTCGCTTCTAGATGACGGTCACTTATTCGTAGCGTTAGATGCCGGCATTTTTGCATCAAACACAGCCCTACCTATGAATTCTGAAGGGTAAGAAGCCGGAAAGATCAGGGACAATTAATGGTAGGGTCCAAGCAAGGTGGCTGTGACAGTGCGGCAAATCAAGCTCAGTCTACAACCCGTATCGGCGTTCGTTTTGCGCTGGCTGGTTTTCTCCGGTATTGGTAGTTGGTCCAAGGTCAACGTGACTGACTCTGCTAGTCACATGACATGGTGATACTGGGCTGCACATGTACTGGATGTGGTAGTCACATGACATGGTGATACTGGGCTGCACATGTACTGGATGTGGTAGTCCCATGACATGGTGATACTGGGCTGTACATGTACTGGATGTGGTAGTCACATGACATGGTGATACTGGGCTGCACATGTACTGGATGTGGTAGTCACATGACATGGTGATACTGGGCTGTACATGTACTGGATGTGTTTCTTACCATCTTATTCTCCAATGAGAGTTGGCCATGATAATGGCATCCGCTGGCGATATGAAATGCTTGTGGCACTGATCCTAGACTAGGGTGTGTTTGCTCCGACTCCTCCACACTCGTCGAGTATTGATTACCAGTAATGCAGTACATGTACGTGATAAACAAAAATTGCTTACAGTGCTGTGCTGGTTGAGGTGGGGTGGCTGGCAACGATAGTCCAAGTCAGGGTGCAGTATTGTTTGCCCCTTCTAGTATCAATTGGAAATATTGACTTGCCTGTTTGTCCTTTCTGTTGCAGTGTTTTTCGATGCCGGGTACCCCTTTGGTTTTGTTTCCATGGTTCTCTGTGTGTGTATGTGCGCATGTGTGTGCATGCATGCGTGCGTGTGTACGCATCTGTGCATGGGTGCATCCAAAACCTGTCGTCTCGCAGGTGGAACGCCGAAAGCCCTGAGTCGCCTGGAGGCCGAGCAGCAGAGCGAGGAAAAGCTACTGCTCTACGCTATACGCGTGGACAGTGCCACAACACGCTACGTGCTACAACCGGACACGCCGGGTGATCTGGACGCCTGGGTGGAAGCTCTGGACAAGCTGCTTCTACGCATCGGCAAGAGTAATCTAATGGTTCCGGTTGTGGATTTTGGCAGTGGAGCTAGCGGTGGAGACAGTGACTCTGGTGTGTTTGGTATGACCACGGACATTCACCGTCTGTCCGAGGTCAGAGAGGAAGACGATGCCGATGTAAAGGAGGACGGTGCTACCGGTACGGATGATCCCACTGCTGCAGGTAATCGCCACGGTTCAGCCAACACATTGACAGTTGCCGGTGGTGGTTTGGGTTTGGGAGCCACACGGCTGAGCATTCGTCAGAAGCAACAGAAGGGCTTCACGGCAATGGCCAGGCTAAACAATCGCGTGGCAGACGAGACGGTGCACTATCTGGACGCGGCCATGGACAACGTGTCACCACTACAACCATCACCTATGTCCTACGATATCTCTAAGTCCGGCGCCGATGAGAAAGCAGCGTGTTTACGGGACGCACCTCAAGTGGAGCTACCCGGCAATGCTCTCAGACCAGGCGTGTCGCCAAAGCCAGGTGCGTCACCGCAGATTCCACCGAAACCAAAGCTGTCACCGCGACCGTCCCCCGTACCATCACGCCACCCTGCTGCGCTGGTGCTCACCCCAGATGCAGCGGCACTGCCGATGCCCAGCGATCGACTCTCGCCACTGCCACACAAACCAACACCAGCATCTCCCATGTCAAGCACCGCCGGCCCAGGCACTGCCACAGGACCATCGCTGGCTCAAGCCGCGCCGGGCAAAGTGGAACGTGAAGACAGCGATGGTATGTACATTGTGCCCAACAACCCAAAGCGACCACTCATTGCTGAGTCCGATAGCCTGGACGATCCAACATACGAGGTGACTCAGGCAACGCCTATCAAGGATCCAGTATTGGAATCGCTAGCCGAGGACATCAATGAGAGGGCCTCGCCCAAGCTGCCGCCGAGACCAACTAAAACATTAGACCGGAGCATCTCGCCCGTACCGCGTAGTCCCAGTCCTCACTCGCCTAAACTCCCGCCTCGTCCAACCGACCAGGGTGCTCAGGCAGCTGGCATTCAACCATTGGAAACGATCCAAGCCGAGGACAAGTATCCGGATGAGAATCCGTACGAAGTCGGTGGTCAGACTCCCTCTGATTCTAAGGATCTGCTCAGTTCAAGCGGATACCTGAAGGCGGTGATTGCAGAGGAGCCGCTAGCAGAGGATGATGAGCTCTACGCTGATGCTGATGACATGGCCAGGCGACGCGTGGAGCCATTCCGACCTGTCGCAACAGCACCGGCTGGAAGTAACTCAACGACTGCCCGACGCTCGCCGCAGCCACAAACATCTGAAATGGCGCTGCCGCCTGTTGGATACGTGGTGAGCGATAAGTCGTTCAAATCCACAGCCACCGCATCACCAGCCAAAGGCCATATTGCCAAGGCATTCTCCAATCTTCCCAGCGTTCCACCGCCGAGTGGAAGTCCCAACATGCGACGTCCATCTCTGGCCGCCAGTCCCAACGTCCGACGTCCATCTCCGGCCGCCAGTCCCAACGTCCGACGTCCATCTCCGGCCGCCAGTCCCAACGTCCGACGTCCATCTCCGGCCGCCAGTCCCAACCTGAAACAGAAGCCACCGCCACCATTAACACTACCGCCACCGCAAGATGAATACGACGACTCTGCATTGTACCTGGCACCAGCGGACGTACAGGAACAGCCGAAGCGTGTTCAGCCACCGCCACCGCCTTTCCCACCACCGCCCGACCTGCCGGCAGAGGACGATGGTGACCTCATGGCCGATGCTGATAATGTTCTCGCCGCTGTCGAGCTGCGGAGACCCTCCGAGCATATCTACGATTGTGGTGAGATGGAGGAGCTGCAACGACGTGCTGCTGAAGTTGCTGCTGCGGCTGCCGCCGGCGACATCTACACAATGCCAGAGGGACAGGAGAATACCGTGGCGGCGACGCAAGAGGAACTCTACGAAAACCTGGCAGTTCGTCAGCAGCAGCAGCAGCCGCAGGCACCGTTGCCGGGTATAAGTGAGCATAGTGAAGACCATGCCGGACCGAAGAGCCCAGCGGGTCTAGCAGCAGCACAGCAGCAACATGATACAATGGCGGCCATGAGCTCTGGCCATGCTCAGGAGGAGGATATCTACGAGGCTGCCGCTGACATCCTAGCCCCTGACGACGCACCACCGCTACCGCCGGATGATGATGACTTGCCTCCACCTCCACTTCCTCCTGATTGTTCAGAGTCCGAGCTACCCGGGGTCCCTAGCTCTCGATTACTCCCCCTAGGTCAGCTACAAGTGCAGACTGGGAAGCTATCACCTATGTCGCTCGATGTTAACCCACTCTATGGCAACGCAGACACTTCTACTGCACAAGATGTGCCGGAAAGCGACGAGAAACCACCGCCGCTACCACCGCAACAACAGCAGCCGCAAAAGCAGCAGCTAGCGGTGCAGAGTGCTCCGACATCAGGACGTACCAGTCCTGTGCCACCGCCTAAGCCAGCCAAGAAGAAGAAGTCCAACCCGGACAGTCAGCCACCGCCCATACCCGTCAAGCAAACACCTCCAACCCAGCGACACAGCTCGGCCACCACCACCGCCGGCGCTGTGCAGGCGCAGCATGCACGCGATCGCCTCTCCACGGGATCTCTGCCGCGACACAGTGGAAACTGGTCGCAGGCCAACAGCTCGCGCAATTCTCTCACGGACGTACACGTACACATGGCTGCCGGTTCACCGAGCGGCAGTCCTCTGCCGCCGCGTCTCCCTCCAAAGGGCCCCGGTCAGACCCCGTCACCCACCACAAACACGTCGGCTTTCCACCCCATGCAACAACCGCTGCCACAGCAGCAGCAAGCACAGTTTCATACATTGGTGGGTGGTGGCGCAGGCAATGGAATTGCCGGCGGTCTCCCTCCGCAGCAGCGGTCCGCGTTCCAAGCGGCTCACGGCCAGCCCCAGCCCGTCTTCCTGGTGCGTCCCCAGCACGGGACCATGAGCCCGGTTGCGGGGGCAGCCCCGATGGGTACCATCCCGGGCCATCTGGTCGGGGTGCAACGTCCCATACTGGTGCAGAGCGGCAGCAGCCACGCCCTGTTTGTACATCAGCGCGGTCACCCTAGCAACCAGAGCGGTGGCGGCGGCAGCATGGATGGCGGCAGTAAAGACTGCGACGACGAGTACACCCCCATGAATCTAAATCGTCAGCCGTCCAATCCGTCTGGTGACGATGAGATCTGTGAGGATGACTACACGCCAATGCAGCCACCGTCACACAACCCCGCTGCACGACAGGCACAACAAGCACAACAGCAGGGGACTGCTCTACAGCATCAGCAGGCCGCAAGAGAACGACAGCAGCAGGCCATGGCGCTGCGGCAAGAGCTGCAGATGGAGTCGTCGCAGATGAACGTGCGCGGCGCCCGCACTGGGGGCCTCAGCAAACACCCGTCGGCACTGAGCATGCAGCCAACCGCCGCGGGCGTTGCCATGGTACCGGTGAGCACGGCCACGGGAATGCGGCAGGTTGCCGTAGCAACGGGGGCCGGTGGGGTGCCGCACCAGCAGTTTGCCATGTACCGACAGCATAGCGTGGATACCATGGACCCCGCCCGGCATGCTGGACTAGCGCGACAGTCGTCCATTCCACACGGGGCCATGGCCAACCAATTCCAACCAGTGTCTGGCGGTAGTGTCATGATATCGCCGCAACAAGCATACCAACTCCAACAGCAACAACAGCAACAGCAACTCTTGCAGCAACAGCAGCAGGCGATGCAAGCCATGCACAGACCTGCTCTTGGTGAGTATAGATACACACACACACGCGTGCGCGCGCACACACACACACACACATACATTTAAGTTGATTTAACCCCTGCATAATAATGCGGGTCATATGATGTCGGCCATGATGGATACACTGTCCACACTTTCGAAACAAATGCAGTCACGTGACGAAGATGTGAAGACCACTCATTTTACTGCGTGTGTTTATATGTGTGTGTGTGTGCGTGTCTGGATGCGTGTGTGTGTCTGCATGTGTGTGTGTGTGTGCACGTGCGCGTGTGTGTGTGTGTGTGTGTGCGCGTGTGTACGTGTGTGCGTGTGTACGTGTGTACGTGTGTGTGTGTGTGTGTGTGTGTGTGTGTGTGTGCTCTCTGCGTGTCTGTCTGTATAGCGGGTGATCAGTCACCTCAGTTCACGTCACCGTCCGGTACCCTACGTCACGGCAGCATCTCAAGCGGCTCTGCTGCTGGCAAGTTTCTCAAACGGCAAATGTCTGGCGAGGACCTGGTCGGCACAGGCATAGCCATGCGGAGACTCAGTGAGGTACAGTCGCACAGCGTTACTCCACAGCAGCAGCAGCAGCAGCAGCAGCAGCAGCAGCAACACCAGTTGTCGGATGGCACATTGGTGAGTCAAGCTGATACAATTAGTATTAGAGTAGCGACAAGCTAGCCTTGTTGTTCTATGTATTAAAATGGGGGCAAGGCTGATGATGTCTCTGGCTGAAAAAATTGATTGCAGTTGTACAGGTGTGTGGTTGCGATGGTGTACTCGTAGGGTTTTCCATGTTATGAAGTCGCTGCAGTGGAGCTTGCGCACCTTAAAAAAATCTCACGAATATCATCAAATCTGCCCCCCCCCCCAAATTATTTGATTGATTTGCAGTTTGCTAAGGTTCATGTGCCACTGAAATTTGGGGATTTAGAGTTTACCTGTCTGTCCATCTGTGCACATACACGTGTGTGTGTGCGTGCGTGCGTGCGTGCGTGCGTGTGTGTGTGTGTGTGTGTTACTCCAGCTACCCGTCGGCTGGCAGGCGCACGTGTCAGCGGAAGGTCGTCCGTATTACTACAACCGCAGTCTGGGTAGCACCACATGGTCACTGGATGACGTGTTCCGCTCAGCATCAGCATCAGCAGGGTCAGCAAGTAGCACAGCATCATCATCTACTGAAAGTGCTCCCGACACAACTAGTACCGCTGCAGGTGGACAGGCCATGCCAGAATCACCCACACGGGTATGTACTGAAGCAAACTACATGATTGTACATGTGTCACGTATTACCAGGCAGTTCATCGCATCCCCTGATTTCCCCCTGCCATGCAATCTAATCAAACTAGGTTATCGTGTTTGTTGGTGCTGCTGCTGCTGGTGGTGGTGGTGCTGCTGCTGCTGCTGGTGCTGGTGCTGCTGCTGCTGGTGCTGCTGCTGGTGGTGGTGGTGGTGCTGCTGCTGCTGGTGGTGCTGCTGGTGCTGCTGCTGGTGGTGCTGGTGCTGCTGCTGGTGGTGCTGGTGCTGCTGCTGCTGCTGGTGCTGCTGCTGGTGCTGCTGCTGGTGCTGCTGCTGGTGGTGCTGCTGCTACTAAAATACAAATATTGTTGTTGCTGCTGGCGTTGTCACTGGTATTCGAGGTGGCTTTCCTATAGCTGCTGCTGCTGCTGGTGCTTTTATTGCCCAGGGATGAGTTTACTGTCATGTTTTTGCAAAGCAGTTTTTGCTATGCAAAATCCCATTTGTGGCGTACGGTAAGGCCGCAACCACACTACGTAAAAATCACAGTACAAATTTTCATGCATATCTCAGTACAAGTCGGTACGCAACCACACTACACTTTTCGGTCTGCATAGATGACGTTTTCACGCGTGACAGCACGTGACGTTGTCGTACCAAAGAGTGTGCCATGCGCTGGAAAAGACCGGGAAATTCAAAAACAATGCTGATGCTGATGCTATGTACGACGACCAGGTACAAAAACAAAGTTGTACACAGGAGATGGAGCGCGAAAACGACGAAAACGACAAACGTGGCTTTCTACAGGGGTGCGCCAGTTGCTGAAAACCTACAAAGCGCATTTTGCATTTCGCACGCGTCGGCATGACGATTTCTACTGTAATGCAGTTTGTACGTGATTTTGTACCTAGTGTGGTTGCAGCCTAAGGTACGAAAAGCATGGATAGCCAGTACATGATAGCCAGTACATGTATGTACATGTATGTACATATACATACATGTACATACATGTATGTATGGCAGTTTTCTGCGTGTCACTGTGATTTTTGAGTAGCAGTAGATTGATTTTGAGTATACAACTGCAATACCGGATAAATTCATCCCTGCTGCCACTACTGTCATCGTCGCTGTTTTTTGTTTCTCTTTGGCTGCAAACAGGAGCCAGGTGCAGGCTGGAAGGCCACAAAGAACACACAGGGACGCACCTACTACTACAATCGAGAGACACGCCAGACAACATGGAAGATCGAGGACACATTCGCTGGTGGACAGTAGGAGCAGAAACATGTGCACACAGCAACAGCTTCATTACCACTGCCACCAGCACCACCAGTAGCACCAGGAGCTCGGATACACACCAGCAACAGCAGTCCCGGGCTGAAACAGCTACAGTAGGTGTGACCTCTCCCACCAACCCACCTATCCCATACAGCCCACGGAACCCACACAGGTATTGCTAACCCACATCCCCACCACATGTCTAACCTATTTATACTGTTCCACATGCTGCTTTGCTACTGACAAAATTTGTCTGATGCATTCTTAGGCCTCTCCGTGCAGAGGAGTTTGCAATTCTTTTTGTGCATTCCTGAACTGCTACTCATGCCTTCATTCTTGCTTCTCACCCACCCTGCATGTAGTCTAGTAGTAGGCAAGCATACTCCTCCACTCACTAGTGATAGATCTTGACAGGGCTGGTACCTGCATTTTGAGAATCCTAGTGACAAGCAAGGTAGTAGTAGTAGTAAATTTACTAGGCATTATCGCACCTGAAATCTGCACTAGGGTGCTTTTGATGTCCATTTCACACCTCCGGGTGACCTTTGACCTCTACTTCACACGTCTGGGTGACCTTTGACCTCTTTTCACGTGTCTGGGTGACCTTTGACCTCTATTTCACGTTTTGGAGTGACCTTTGACCTCTATTTCACATTAGGTGTGAGACCTTTGACCTCTCTATGTGACACGTCCGGGTGACCTTTGACCTTCTTCACACCTCGGTGTGGCATTTGACGTCATTTCGCACCTCAGTTTTCTTTTCCTCTCTTTTTCATACCACTGGGTGTTGAGATGTTCACACCTTTCTAACCAGTGAATTCACGCTTTTTTTTCACGCTGAATGTAACCCAGCGATTTCACCCACCATTTTCAATTCACACCTTCAACTATATAATAGGATTTTGATGTCATACGTATTGAATTTCATGGACTATTCATATACATTTGCAAAGATTCTTGATGAAAATTTCAAGTTTTGAAACTGAAAACCCTATAATGCAAATTTTCACTGCCTAAAAATCAGTAAAATTGTTTGTCAAGTTTTAAATTTTACTTATGCCCAGGCTTTTTTCTTATAATTTGCAGCATATTTTTAATATACTTGTACCCCTAATTATCATTATTATGATGTTCAAATTGCCAAAGCTAAAATGAGCAGTCCAAGAAAGGTTTGACAAACTACCAGGAAGTTTGTACAGTATTCATGTGTTTGCTTTTTCATGCAAAGTTTTCTTTTCTGGCAATGCATACAGAATGAGTATTATTATTATCAACACTCAAGAAAAGATTCTTATGGAGTGGTCTGTGGTTGATATGAGCATGGAGTTTGCAGGTAACTAAGGCTAGTTGTCTGAAGTTTAGGCCGGTTTCTTGCATTCAAGCTGGTTTCTAGAGTTTGGGCTGGTTTCTTGCATTCAGGCTGGTTTCTTGAATTCAGGCCAGTTTCTAGAGTTTGGGCTGGTTTCTTGCGTTCAGGCTGGTTTCTTGCGTTCAGGCTGGTTTCTTGCGTTCAGGCTGGTTTCTTGAATAAAGACAGGTGGGTCAACTTGTGAACTTGGCCTGGTTTTTGGAACAATCTGCTGGGTTTGGTGAATTTAAGGGTCAGTTTGTGGAATCCTGACCGGTTTCTTGAATGAGAACAGGTGTTGATGTATTCGCGGGTGTCTGATTTCCTCCGCGACGACTGGATTCCTGAGCAAAATGCCTGCTGGCGGTGGCTAGTCCTTTCTGCTCCTCAGCCTCAGCAACACGCATTGCTAAATCATCTGCAATGAAAGGACGAGGCCAAACAAGAACATGGCATAAGAGAAGTACAGGATTGTGTGCGTGTGTGGGTGCGTGCATGTGTATGGGTGCGTGCGTGCGCGCGTGTTTGTGTGTGTGCGTGTGCGTGTGTGACTGTGTGTAGTGTACTAATACCGAGGAGTCACAGGTTTGTGTCACGGTGCGTGATGTGTTCTAATGCTTAGATTTCCGTCCTACAATATCTGACAAGCTGGTTGCCAGGGGGGGGGGGGGGGCAGACGGGAAGCCATGACCCCATACAGTTCTGTCGGGTTCCGAACAAAAACATGCTAGACTTTTACCATGCCTAGGATACCCGCTATGTACATGGAGACTGACTGAGCAGTATAGACACAGTTCTACACGAATAAATAACAACGGACTAGGCTACTAGGACGCTAAACCCCAGTTCTTCAGCCTGTCTAGACAGTACTGTACGTATAGCTGTACGACAACACTAGCTTGCACTAGCATGGGAGGGAACACGATAAGATTTCGAAATTGCTCTGACACAATGTCCTGCCACTTCTGGAAACGGTCGGACATGGCCGGACACTGTGATTTGGCAGATTTTGCGATACAAGTACACGGTGCTGGCAACTGAAATCCGACCCCCTGGGCGGTGCGCTCACATCGCAAAGACCCAACACGGGATGGTAAAATTACGAAACAGAGACCGCTAGAATGTGAACCCACCGCCCAGGGGATCGGAGTTGAGTTGCCAGCACTGTACATGTCTGGGACTCTTATTTTTTCACCACTTTCATGCACGTACACGACCACATTACACATGTACATGCTACCAAGAGTACATAGGTAGTACAGTGCGGTGCTACAAGTCACATCACACAGATCTCAAGTAGATGCAACACTGATTCAAATCTCTGTGCATTGTGCAGCAAACACAGTACTAGTAACTCGGACTGTGTGACTAGTCGACTGTGAGCATGCAGACTTGCAGTGTTTCTGCACACATCGGATTTGAGATGGTTTTTCTGCGACAACGTGATTTTTATGAAGTCAGCAAAAGACAAAGTGGGCATCTGCTTGCCCGTTCTTGTTGCCAGCTCCAAGATCGGCACCATGTCACTACGAGTACTCGTGTTGGCTGAAGACTCCCATCTTTGCAAACGTGATGTGCTCTTTGCACAGCAGGTAGATTCTACGCGACGTTGAATTTATGACTAACTTTCGCTGCTGCTGCTTCATCGGTCTTGCACAGCGCCTGTGCGACAGGAGCGTACTTGACTGGGTTGCCAGAAGACTGCTCCTTTCGATAGAGGCATATCGCAAGCTCGCACATTTCGGACGCCTCGTTTCCCCTGGAACACGGACGTTTTCAATTTTTCGGATCGTACAAGCGCGTCGCGGAATAGTTCATAGCTTCACTAGGAAGCGAGAATTTTTTATTTCAAAAGAATCAAAACTCCTTCTTGATCGTTTGCTACGCTCAAACTGGAGCTACGCTGAAGTGGACAGCTCCCTGTCATGCTGCAAAATCCTCTTGTCACAGGTTGCTGCTCAAACTTCTTGAGACTTCTTCCCAGGCAGAGCGCCACTATCCTCAGTCGTTCTCTTTCCCAGCGACGTTATTCAATTATTTCGGTCGGACAGATTGTCCGTTCAAGTAAAAAAGCGCCAAATTTGAATCGAAAATGGTCGGAAAATGTCCGATGTCCGACCGTTATCGTGTTCCCTGCATGGAATGTCTAAGTGCAAAGCTAGCCGTGTTTCTCGCGCTCAGAGCACTCTTAAGTGAACAAATGTTCGACGCATATTTATTTTCAGCTATTTTCGGCCAGGTCATGTTTGACCGAAAATTTGTTTTGCAAGGTTCAGTGTGATAGAGGCCGAAAATTTGATGCGGCCGAAATGTGTGTTAGCCCTGGGAGGCCGAAATTTGAATGGGTGGAAAATTTGTACACTTACAGTACGTGCCCGGAGATGGAGTATAGGACATTGTAGGACCGCACTTGACAAAGCCCTAAGATGCCTACGTACAGACAGACAAAAGAGGAAGCCCGGTGGAGCTACTAATGGATTTTCCGGAGTATAAGCTGCACCCTCATTTTTTTTTGCCACGAAATACAGACATCTACCCTATTTACCACCATTAATTCGTCCATCGTAGTCTAAGGCGCAGCTTAGACGTTTTTGCAGGTGAATTACAGGTTTGTTTTAAACATAATTCCCGGTTCGCGTGAGACTCGGGAAGAAGCCGAGTTTTCCGCATCCGCCGTGGGAACGCCACCACCCTGAAGGATCAAGGCGCAGATGATGGTTGTTTTAAGTGCGGCTTATACTCCGTAAACCGCGGCACTTCCTAAGTTTCCCACTAACCTGCCTGTGCTTGTACACTGTCTGAGAGCAAGCGCCAGTCACGATACGATGACTTGGCCCACACTAGGCTGAAGTAGAGCTTGTCAGGAATACGACGTAACCGATCATAACGCGACTTGAGATCTGGAAAGACGACGGCGGAGTGGGCAGACAGACAACACGGAATACGACAAAGACACAAAAGCGGATGCACCCGGTGTACTGGCAGTGCCTGGATGCCGCAACGGCAGAGCACAATTGCCTGAGCATGAAGCTCAGACTTTTTTTCTTTCTTTTTTTCACTAAAGACACAACCTACTCGTACTTAGAGGGGAGAGAAGCAGCAGGACAACACAATGGGAAGAGTAGGGGCTCCAAGAAAGAACCTGTGCCGGTGGACGTCGGTTCTCCGAGCTGCGTCGATGCAAATGAGTGATGCAACAGCTGGTCACAGGTACCGGTACATGTGTATTTGAAATAAGACATATCTACATACAGCTATAGAAAAGCATGCAGTCGGCGTGCCAATCACCCGTCTTTAAAGATAAGGCGTGTATAAAAAGCTGGACGGACTATACTCCCTGCTGCTCACATGATGCTCAACACCCGAGGTTGTAAACAGTGCTCAATACCCAGGTTTGTACGACTCCCAGCTCTTCACACAGTGCTCAATACGCCGGGCTTTCCATATCCTCTTTGCAGCTAACAAATCGTCCTTATTTCAGTGTTACATAGACCATATGAAGACAGTTGGGATTATGTTACACTTGGAATAAAGCCATCCTCTTATCGCCCTTACCTTTACTGCGGGTATCATCAGACTTTGGACATTTGCGCCAGTCAGCCTTGGCTGTGTCACGCTCCACGAGCAATGCATTGTACAAGTGTGCCAGAGCGTAGAGCGGTGCTGAGATGACGTCGAGTTCCGCCACTGGCCGTTTGGCCGCCGTAAGGATACACAGCACGTCGTGTGCAACAGTGGAGCAGAAACCTAGTGATAGTGACAGTCTACACGACTGTGAGGGACACACGCAACCAGGCAGGCACACACACACACACACACACACACACACACACACACACACACACACTCACACACACACACACACACACACACACACAGATACACACACAGATACACACACGTACAATCAAATTTGTCTTCCGCTTTCACCAGGAACTGGGCAGAAGCCCAGAAGGAGTCCAGGAAAGATGCTCCAATTGCCTACTGGACCGCTGCACCAAACCCGTACTCCTACAACTCTACAAGTACGGATAGAGCTTGAGAAACCTGCCTGAATTCAAGAAACCGGCCTGAACTCGAGAAACCGGCCTGAATTCAAGAAACCAGCCTGAACTCGAGAAACCGGCCTGAATTCAAGAAACCAGCCTGAACTCGAGAAACCAGCCTGAACTCGAGAAACCAGCCTGAACTCGAGAAACCGGCCTGAAATACAAAACAATGGTAGGCCCTCATCATATCATAGTAAACAGACAAGGGTAAGGCTGCTGGCACACAGAGTCAGGGTACTCGAATTTCAGAAATTCTAGGCATGAGGGCAAAAGGCCAGGTTGGTTGAACAGAAATTTTAGGTCCAGAGAAGCAATTCCATACTGGATTACCAGTGTACTAGTATTATGTGTTAGTGTTTGTTCGGTTACTGAATTGTTTGGTATGAAACAGATGTATCGAAAGTACTGAAAACAGAATTTTTTTGGTGAATTACAGATCTACATAGTTTAGACTCGGGTGGAGAACCAAGGATTAGTAATTATTTCTAAGAAGAAAGAGAAGAGAAGGACCAAGGAACTACAAGTTACGCTATAATATCCACTAACACCACGAGTTACTTTACAATCAGCTCATGCGATAACATTGCACGACACTGACCAACGGTACTGACGCTCTACGCTTAACTGTAAATCAGCTCTTGCACGTCTTAGATGCGCACTCCAACAGCCTTCCAGCTTAGAAGGTTCTATTAAGTTATAGAAATAACACAAGGATGGGGAAGGTGAGCGCAACCAAGACACGCCCTCCTCATGTTACTTCTATAACTTAGAACCTTCCAAGCTGGAAGGCTGTTGGAGCGCGCTAGAGCTGATTGCCAGTTAAGCGTAGAGCGTCAGTACCGTTGGTCAGTGTCGTGCAATGTTATCGCATGAGCTGATTGTAAAGTAACTGGTGGTGTTAGTGGATATTATAGCGCAACTTGTAGCTCTTTGGTCCTCTTTCTTCTTCGAAATTACAGATCTGTTGAACGCTCCAACTGCAAGTACGCTTATCCTAGGGAAATCTAAAGCTTGTTATTATACACGAGAGACGTTCGCTTACCTGAGTACACGTGGAGATAGCGTTGACAATGGCATCCTCCACCGTGTCGAACACAGCATTCCTAGAGAGGACGGAACATACTTCCAATACACACTGTTTTCAACACACGCACACACACACACACACACACACACACACACAACACGCACAAACAGACACACACGTACACGCGCACACACAAACATAAACCCACACACACACGACACCAACAACTAGGCATGTAAACACACATACCATCATACAAATAATATAATATATTATAATATTATTATAAATTTATACAAAAGAGAAAGACCAAGGAACTACAAGTTACGCTATACTGTCCACTAACACCACTAGTTACTAAACGAGTGCGCATCCAAGATGTGCTAGAGCTGTTAGCCAGTTAGTTGTAGAACGTCAGTACCGTCGGTCAGTGTCGTGCAATCTTATCGCATGAGCTGATCGTTTAGTAACTGGTGGTGTTAGTGGACAGTATAGCGTAACTTGTAGTTCCTTGGTCTTTCTCTTTTGTATAAATTAAACATTGGCTCTCCATCTGAGTACAAATATAAATGTACCGATAATTATGATCCTCCAGTTGTCCCATATGAAAGGTGGGTGTTTCCTGTTTCGTTACTCCCATCATACATACAACAGATTAAACAATTGGATGGCTTGATAGAAAATACCCAATTCGGGGAGGAATTTGCATGCATTATACCCCAGATATATCAAAATTGCACGAACTTTCCTCTAAATGTGGGGTGCACATCATGTGGGGTAAATGTGGGGTGCACATCGTGTGGGTGTCTGTGTGTGGAGAGAGAGAGAGAGAGAGAGAGAGAGAGAGAGAGAGAGAGAGAGAGAGAGAGAGAGAGAGAGAGAGAGAGAGAGAGAGAGAGAGAGAGAGAGAGAGAGAGAGAGAGAGAGAGAGAGAGAGAGAGAGAGAGAGAGAGAGAGAGAGAGAGAGAGAGAGAGAGAGAGAGAGAGAGAGAGAGAGAGAGAGAGAGAGAGAGAGAGAGAGAGAGAGAGAGAGAGAGAGAGAGAGAGAGATAAAGAGAGAGATAAAGAGAGAGAGATAAAGAGATAGAGAGAGAGAGGGAGAGAGAAATACAGAGAGAGGGGGGGGGGCAGTACACTCACGTCAACGTCAAGATCACCATTGTAGAGGCGCAGTGAACAGCAGTACGCCATACTGAGCAGCAACAGCAGCAGCAACGTGTACACTAGTCAAGGAAGACTATACACCTGTTGACATGCTTACTTGCAGGATTACCTAGGGTTATTTATTTCCACAGAAGTCAAAGAAAAGGATTACAATTCACTCCAGAAGCAAAGACAACATTGCACAAGTAAAAGGAAACTTCCTCTCTCTAAAAATCAACTCCCTCTATCTCAGTGCGCATGCTGATAGACTCAAGAAAAAAAAACAGAAAACAGAACAAGTACATTGGTAATAAACAGATGAAACAGGCAAAAATATTCCCACTCGAACGCTCACACTTCCCCCGAAATCGAACCTGCGTGCCCTGCTTCAAAGGGATTTGTGTGGAGAATTTCACCGGGTGCGCCATTTCATTCTCGTATACACTCGGACCAAGATGAAACTCTAGGATGTGTGCTCCTGCGGAAGCTGAACCGAACGATCTTGGTCCAAGCAGGCATGCGATGCAGCATCCAGCCCTACTTCCAATCAAACACAGTCACACAGTGATGCGTACACCAGCCACCGTGCCATGCCCACCTACCAGTGCAGTGCACCGTGTGCTAGTACATGTAGTAGTAGCTGTGAAATACTCGAGTGCAGTAACACAGCATGCTGCGTACGTCGCGAGTATGCCTAGCCAAATGGTACGACTCCACAAAGTGAAGAGCTCACCATGTACATGTACTGCATACACACAATGGACTCGTTCAATGTACAGTACTGCTCATTGAAGTCCAATCGCGAAACTCAAGTACACGTCGGGCGTTGCGCAGCCCTAGACCTGCAAACACTGGGCTGAGAAACGGTACAAGGCGCAAACTTAACTATCATATCATGATCGGATATCATTGAGCAGCGCGGTACATCATCCTGTGTCTGCAATGCAAGGTCTTGGTCTTCTGCACAGTGCAGAGTTCAGTATGCATTGGGCATAGCCAGAGCTACAGACACTCACTGACTGTGAGCAGTGAGTGAGAAATCCACCTGTACACTGCACTGGTACTGTCACTGCGTAGTGCCGTGCTCGGTTGGTGGAAGAAAGGCTGGACAATATATCCCAGCCTCTTTGGACCAAGACCAGTCGATTCAGTGTCCACAAGAATACAGTTTCTGAGAGTTACATCTTCGTTCATGCTTCTACAAGAACGAAGCGACGCTTTCGGTGAAAATTTCCTAACAAATCCCTCTCTAGTAGGGCACACTCGTCCGATCACGGGACAAGTGCACGAGTTCCAGTATGGACACAGGATGAAGTGAGCAGCTCAGCTTCGTCGGACCAACACGATTGGACTCAGCGCCCAGAGAAGACTACAAGAAGGGGGAAATTTTGATTTTAGATCGTACTTCCAGCTGATTATAGGTGTTAACAGACGCGTCGACTCTGCTCCTGTCTAACAGGTTCAGGGAAGATGCGAGCTGTGTGTGTGCGTGTGTGTGTGTGTGTGTGTGTGCGTGCGTGCGTGCGTGCGCGCGCGCGCGTGCGCGCGCGCGTGCGTGCGTGTGTGTGTTATTATTACTATAGATGCACATCATGGGGACATGGGTAACTGCAATACTGAACAAGAGCAAGTGAATTAATGAGAGGATACAGTATGTTAGCCAAATTGCAGGGCAGTAAGTCGGATGGGTTCACCTGAATACACAGCAGAACACAAGACAAACACTGCACGTACCATTACCGGAATCGGGCGAGCAGCGGGCAATCGTAGCGTGCACACACATGCATGCCCGCACACGCACACACACACACACACACACACACACACACACACACACACACACACACACACACACACACACACACACACACACACACACACACACACACACACACACACACACACACACACACACACACACACACACACACACACACACACACACACACACACACACACACACACACACACACACACACACACACACACACACACACACACACACACACACACACACACACACACACACACACACACACACACACACACACACACACACACACACACACACACACACACACACACACACACACACACACACACACACACACACACACACACACACACACACACACACACACACACACACACACACACACACACACACACACACACACACACACACACACACACACACACACACACACACACACACACACACACACACACACACACACACACACACACACACACACACACACACACACACACACACACACACACACACACACACACACACACACACACACACACACACACACACACACACACACACACACACACACACACACACACACACACACACACACACACACACACAAACACACACACACACACGCGCACACACACAAACGCACACATACACGCACACACACACGCACACACACACACGCACACCCTACATCCCTTTCCTTCATACCTTGCTTAATTGTGATAAGTGTGGTAGAGAGGAAAACTGGTCAGCAGTCAGACAATTACTGCCTGGGCTTGAAGTCTTCGGAAGCGTAGGGGTCTTCTGTGTAAACATTCAACATACACATGTACAGCACTGTCGGGCGTTGAAGAACGGCCAGGCTGGAATATCACCAAGCACAGCATACCAATGCATACAGAGTGACTCCACTGAGCATAGACTGTAATACATGAAAATAAGAAGGGTCTAGGCTAGGAGGCTGACCCCCAGTTCTTCGGCGACCGACAGTAACGCAGCTATTAACTATTATCATCAGCTAATCATTGGTTCGAGGGAAACATGCAAACGGGAAAGTCTGAAGAGAAAAAGTGACTGTCACCGCCAGGACTCGAACCAGGAGGCCAGCGATGCTCTCACGACTGAGCTATGGCGTAGCTGACGTCCCAGCGGAGGCTGTAAAAACATGTTCTTCAGACTACGAAACTCACGCTTCCTCAGCTAATCAAAAAATATTATACACAGAAAACAGCGGCTTATCCCAAGGACTACAGGTATTATGTTGAAAGAAGGCACTATAAATCATCGGTGAATCCAAGCATGTTCAGTTGTCACACAACGACGAGAGACACTGTGCACGAGTTACTTGTTGCTTAGGTTCAATTTCACTTCAGACACACAAGGCCGGCTTCACACCGGGTACAGTACAGTCGGGTGACGAGGAACGCAGCGCCGAAGAACAGGCTAGGAGTACGAGGAACGCAGCGCCGAAGAACGACCAGGCTAGGAGTACACCAAGCACAGCATACCAATGTATACACGGTGACTCAACTGTGCATAGACTGCAGTACATGAATATAATCCTAGGCTAGGCTAGGAGGCTGACAGTACAGCATTGTTTCACATCTTCTCTTACTGTTTGTTGCTGCCACCACGGTGTCCATAACGAGACGAGGGCGGCTTGCTTGCCGGGATCTTGGAGGATACTTTCAAATTCCTCTCTCTCTGTCGATGTCAAGCACTGTAATATAGTCTCCGGATCAGCCGTGTCTGTACCAACGAAGAGAGAGAGAGAGAGAGAGAGAGAGAGAGAGAGAGAGAGAGAGAGAGAGAGAGAGAGAGAGAGAGAGAGACCACAGAGCAGAGCTGCATATCTCCCCACCAACCACGAATAGCAACAATGCATAGCAACTACAAATGGCAACCAACTGTGTGCATGTGCATATGTAGAATTTCCGGTATTGCTGTGTGTGGCACCACACAATGCACACATTGAACACTTTCAGGTGGATGTCTCGAAACATGCGAACAAGCCACATTGCATCATGAAACAACACCTAGTCACTATCTTGTTAAGAATACTTCCTACTCCCGTATACCCCGTATACGGTGGCTGATGAATTGACCGCCACTAATTTTTAGCCTGGTATCCACCACACAGCTGATTGAAGTGACTTTTTCTGGCCACTGAATCCCTATTTTTCATTTTTTTATTTTCCACACATGCACATACACACACACACACACACACACACACACACACACACACACACACACACACACATACACACACACACACACACACACACACACACCTTTTGACCTTTTGACGCCCATCGCCGGAGGCGATGATAGCAATGCTACGGCAGAAGCCATAGCAACTTGTGCTGGGATTGCACCATTCAACAGCTTGTAAGGCTGAAGAATTGACCGTCACTATTCAGCCTGGTCTACACCATACAGCTATTTGAAGTGACTTTTTCTGGCCAGTGAATCCCTATTTTTGGTCTTCTCATTTTTTTCACGCACACACATCACACCACATACTCCGGCATGCACTGGCTGTTGGTAACCACCCAGGAGAATGAAAGAAAAGTCAGGAAGATGAGAAAGAGAAGAAAGACGTGTGTGACCATAATCGTCGGGGGGACACACACACACACACACACAGTCAAGAAGCCTCAGCTACTCTCCCGGTCGCCTACAGACAATCACTTGGCCGTAAGCGGACAGAAGAACTCTCATCATTGGCAACTTCCACACCACGCCAACAATATCACCATCATCATCAACAACACAACCACTGCGTACGAATACCAGCAGTCGGTATACATTGCCACAGCCCAATTGGGATAACCTATCACTCTATACCCGTGTACCGGCATACCAATGCAGAAAAAAGAAAGAGAATTAAGGTGTTCGTTGTATCACACGTGCACGTGTACAGTAACTCCACGAAGAGCATCGTTCACCGTACATCATGCCAGGCAACAGCAGCCTGGAGTGGACTGAACTTGTGTGTGTATACAGGTGTGCAGTTACAGATCAATTCGGCATCTCATTGTGAGTGCGCAGTTGGTAGTACATTTGGCATTTACGCCACGAGCTGGCAAGTACAGTTAGGGTGACAAGCACAGCTGGGTCACTTCAGCAATGAAAGGACAAGATCAAACCGATCGTTCCTACCCAATCAGTCCTCTGGACTAGAACACTACGAGTCGCTTTGGGAGCATTGTCTCAGCATCAGTGGCAGTTCTACTCGACCATGCGTGGTGTATGTCTGTGCACACCACATCTGATGCTACACCACACGACAACGTGAGAGAGAGAAACATCAGACACAGCAAACACAACAACACCACCACAACATGACGAGAAGAACAACTGCACACATATCATCATGGACAATGCTGTCAACCAGGGAGAAGAAAAATACCTCCTTCTGCGGCAGTCGTCGACCTGGTCGTGCATGCTTGTGTCACCTCCCAGTATTTTATCATCCCCTGCTTTCAACTACATGACGGACCCAAGGCTCACTTCGTTACTTACCATGCTATGCTAGGGTGCTGAGTTAGGCCACACAGTGTACAGTGTACAGGCCCTGCTCAAATACAACACTACATCCCGTGACAGTACAGGTACTCGAGCGCAATGAGAGAGAGAGAGCGTGGCTTGCACAGACACTAACAAACTCCCCGTAAATAATGGATATTAAAAAATATATATTCATTGGTTCGAGGGAAAGTCGCAAACGGGAAATGTCTGAAGAAAAATTGACTGTCACCACCAGGACTCGAACAAATATTTATTTCGCTTTTTTCGTCACATCTTTTCACCTTCCCCTAACGAACAAACGCACTGCAGTATCTCTTCCACAAAAAAAGCACCGAGTTCTAGTAGTACGCTGCAGTGAGTGCAATACGCTAGAATCTCACCGAGATTGACGTTTGCAAGACGCTCATCCAGTGGTAGATCTGCAGTAACACAATTGCACACGCACACACGTATACACACACGTACACACACACGTACACACACAGTTATACAGTGTGGGCATACGCACACTGATACTCAGAAATACACAATCAAAAAGAGGACCCCGGGTTGTTCGTGTACACTCACACACGCACGCATGCACGCACGCACACGCACGCACGCACGCACGCACGCACACAGTCACACACACACACACAGAGTCAAGAAGCCTCAGCCACTCTCCCGGTCGCCTACAGACCACCACTTGGCTGTAAGCAGACAGGAGAACTCTCATCTAATCGGATAATGTCGGTGAGAAGTGGCGATGACGGCGCAATGAAAAGAACACGGCAGTAGGTTACTAAACAAAACGCACGAAAACTCCCGCTGGTCACGCTTCCCGGAAGCACATGAACGTCGCCGCAAGCAAACGTCCACGGATCCCGGAGGGTGCATTTTATTTTGAAACGTACTGCATGTGTGAGGTATGTGCACATACGTTGTTAATCTGTGCTGTGCTGTTTGCTGGACCCTGATGCAGCACGATGGTGCTAGCCTATCAGTCCTCTGAACTAGAACACTACGAGTCGCTTTGGAGCATTGTCTCAGCATCAGCGGCAGCAGCAGTTCTACTCGACCATGCGAGGTGTATGTATGTGCACACCACATCTGATGCTACACCACACGACAATGTGAGAGAGAGAAACATTAGACATAGCAAACACAACACAACACCACCACAACATTACGAGAAGAACAACTGCACACATGTCATAATGGACAATGCAAACTACATAGCGCACTCACGGCTCATTTCGTTACTAATAAATCATATCATGTGATCCCCAGCACCATGTTCCAGAGTACACAGAACAGTGTGTGTAGTAGATGCTAAGTTCCGCGGAGGGACATGTACGTCATATTTAGTGGTGTGCACGGGTAGTCGGGTACCCGTGCTACCCGTGAGGACCTCGGGTAGACGAGTACAGAATAGTACCCGAAAACCCGAAGTCGCAGATGACATCATGTACAGTGCACATATACACATTCATGTAATACGCCGCATGTCTACCCAGCAGCGGCCAGTGTGTAAGGGAACAGGTGCATTGTGGTGTTACCATGGAAACATTACCCGATCGGGTACCCGTGCTACCCGTAGAAAACTAATCGAATCCGATACCCGAAGAAAATGCTACCCGACTCAGCCCTAGTCATGTTATTAGAGTTCCACTGTACAGTGCGTACACATGCACATACACATACGTATGTCCACTAACCATCCTCTTCCTCCTCATCATCATCATCCCCATCAGCGTCCATGGGAGGAACAGCAGCCGCAGACTGATCATCCCCATCAAACAAGGAAGCATCTTCTTCTCGCTTCGCCAGCTCCGTCTTGAGATAGGACAGAAGATCCGCGTCACCGCCACTCGCACTTGTCTCGGCTCTGCTCTCCGACACATACGCACGCGCACAGACACAGACACACACACACACACGCCCGCACACACACACACACACACGCCCGCGCACACACACACACACACACACACACACACACACACACACACACACACACACACACACACACACACACACACACACACACACACACAAGGAGGAGAAGACATGAGTGAATGGCTATTAGGCTAAACTAACCACAAAACACTGACTGATTGAATTACAGCACAGCCATCAGAGCCATGCCAAGCTCCATGTACTGTAATTTCACAAATTTTCGGTTTACTTTTATTTTCGGTACTTTCGGTGCGTCTGTTTCATACCTAAAATTTCAACACACCGAACACACACTAACACACATAATCCAATAGGGAACTGCTTCTCTGAACCTAAAATTTCTGTTCACCTAACCTGGCCTTTTGTACTCATACCGAAAATTCCTGAATTAGAGTATGTCAGTGTGCCCTTACACGCCATTAAGTGATAAACCCATGTACCGTAAAGTACCGTTGATCCGCCCCCTCTCTAATTCCCGCCCCCTGTCGATTTTCTCCTTGTGAAGCGACTTCGGCGTATACAACGAAATACGATGTTGAACCGACGCATACACTGCTGTACACAATACTTGCCAATCCAGGATGAAAATGTGCACAATCCAGCACATTGAGTCTGATCCTCTATGTTGTTGTACATCGTACTGCACTTGGCAGCCTTCATCTAATTCCCCCCCCCCCCCCCCCCCCCGCCGAAAACCCAGCTGGGAAGCGACATGGCGTGGGGGCGGATCAACAGTACTTTACGGTACTAGTACTCCGACGAGTGTGCATTCTTCACTGGCTCAGTATCCGAGGTCAGCCTTAAGACGAGTGTTTAAAGTTACCGAATCGGACACTAGTACAGCCGAATGACAACTCTCCTGCCACATCAAGGAATAGACATCGGGTCAGCTGTGTGGATGGAATATCTCGAGCTTGTATGAGCTTACGGCACATCACGCACAATGATGCTGTAAGCCACATGATGAAGCAACACGCACACATGCACACACCAATGGGTTCTGTATGCTGAATACCACCAGAACAGAATTAGATAAACATAAGGAAAAAAAGGTGACAGACACCACGTACCGATGTGCTGCTAACTGTTTCATCACACACTCTTTATAGAACTCTTCAGAGCAGTTGAGATGCGACTACAGAGAGGGAGAGAGAGAGAGAGAGATAGCCAACAGAAACACAAAACATCACCACAGATATTCTCTATACTGTAAGTCGACAAATATTCGGCGCATATTAATGTTCGGCTATTTCAGCCTGGTCATGTTTGGCCGAAAATTTGTAGCGGCCGAAATTTTGTTTTGCAAGGTTCAGTGTGACAGTGTATACAGGCGACAGCAGTACAGGCCGAAAATTTGATGGGGCCGAAATGTGTGTTAGCCCTGGGAGGCCGAAATTTGAATGGGCCGAACATTTGTAGACTTACTGTATTGAGACTAAGAAAGCTGGGGACATCACGCAACTGCAATATGAAGAAACGGGGGTTTGTCAACTGCATCCTCTTTTGATTCTGGCAGTGACACTTTTGATGTGGAGACTGCGCTTCGGAGACAGCGTCAGACGACTCATGAGAGCTGAGCGGCAAGTAAAATCGTAAGCCAGTTCGCCTTCTGATGTCCTCGCCCACAAGGCTTCTTCGCTACTGGGGGTGACGGGATGATTCAGTTTCGCTGCCGACATCCACATCAGATCGAAGAAAAACGTGTCGCCGTCGCTCTGCAGACCCACCGCCACGGCCTAGCTAACACGCGACCAACCCGCACAGCGCACACCGATGACAGCGATCGTCTGGCCCTGCGCTGCTCTAGTGCTACAGACACGGACATTGACAGTCTTTGGTAGCCAGCTACTTGAACTAGACCGTTAAACAAGTGTTTGAACGAAATAATTTGAGAAGATGATCGCCACCGGTTCATGGGTGCAGCGTGAACGCGCTCGACAAAAACATTTTTTCGTTCCGTCATTTCTCAATTTTTTTACTTCGAAGTACAAAATCCAGACATGTTTTAGCTGACCGTGGCCTATGTACTAGTGCCCTAAAGCATGTACGCACACGCACACACACACACGCACACACGCACACACACGACGAAGAACCAGCAAACTCGTGCTGGCGCATACCTCATTCTTGTAACAGTCCACGGAGCAGTACGGTACGTTGCATTTTGGACATGTATAACGAAACTCCTTCACGTTGCAACTACAGAAAACAAAAGTACACAGAACAAATTTACGAACGCTGGCTGCATTTCCTGTAGACAAGTAGCAATGAGTGGACAAACAAAAATAAAATGAAAGGAAAAAGTGGACGGTCCTTACATTCCGCACAGCGGCTTCTTCTTGCCGGAGAGGACGTCCATGGCATGACCTTCTTGGCACAGTAGTAGTGGTCCTGGAGCACCCAAATTTAAACTGTTACTTGCAAGGTCGACTTCTTTGAAAAGGTTCAGGAGGCAATTAGCGGAAATGAAATAAAAATAATTTTGAAATTTCCCTTGGTCGAGACCGTAGGGAAAGGCCAACGGCTAGCCCCGCTCTACAAAACGAACTGCCTCCCAACTGCTGGGAGAGAGAGGCATATCAGTCATTACTTTGGAGAGAGAGAGAGGTTTGGGCCTGAAACATTTCTCACTTCTGCCTGAATTTCTGGCAGAAAATTACACCATGGCCTCGCGACGTCGTTATCTTCGTCCCATGCCCTTGATTTTGTCATTTTCGTGTCACAAGTGGCGCGAATCACACATTTTGGGTCACAAAAATAACAACTTTTTAATTTACAAGGCTCTCATCTCTCAACCATGCTCAACAATGTCAGCTCGGGCACACTGTGACAGAGCTAGAGCCTGTGTGCAAGAATCCTCCCGGCCCAAGAACTTCCATGTATGTAGAGTAAAGCTAGAGAGGCAATGCGAATGAAATGAGACTGTGACACAGCACAGTGAACTTTGCGTATAGCAACACTCGGCTGGGCATCGGAAAAGTGTCCTTATTCGCGATGTGTCTTTATACCCGAAGTCTCATTATAATTATGTATACAGGCAGAATGGATTTTGCTCTGGGCATGAAAATTCTGTCGTTATTCGCGAATTGTCGTTATATCCGCAGTCAGTATTAGCGAAGTCGACTGTACAGCAGGTGCAGAACAGCACACAATAACCACACAACGAAGTCCCAAGTGAGACACGTTAACAGCACTGAACGGCACTGAACGGCATTCAACGACCAGCCAATGTAACCACAACCACAACCAAACTGTTCATTCGTCAAGGAGAATCCGAGATGAGTCAACCATCAGAAACTACACAGAAAAGAGGAAAAGAAGAAGGCTGGAGCTAGGGAGATGTACAAGCCCGCCTGTGTTTCGTACAGTTCCATGACAGGAATTAGCTAAACAGAATAGGGCAAAGCGTGCTACATTTGTAGGTACACACACACACACACACACACACACACACACACACACACACACACACACAAATATCACAAGCTCAAGGGCTGTCATGGCTGTTCACTGGCAGTACGACTAGTGCGCCACTCAGCAGCTAGGATAGGGAGCAGGTCAGTCAAACACACACACAAACACACACACAAAGCGGTCCTCCATGCTCAACCGGGCATGGTGCGCACCAGTATCGCCTGGGTGCAAGGACAAGAGCCCCTAGCCCTACTTGCAGGCGCACTGCCCAACATACCTCCAGTTCATCAAGATACCTTGCACTCAGCTAACATAGTGTGCAGGATGCGTTTTAAAACAGAAGGCAGTTAACACAAACACAACGAAAGAAAATGGAAGAAGAGTTCCAGCTCAGAGAGAAACGATGTGTGCGGGTTCAGCCTACACAGTGCAGCGTGGAGTTGCTAAGGCAACCGCAGGAGCATAGCGTTGAGTTGCCATGACAGCCGCAAGACAAAAAACTGAGGGCAGAAAAGTCCTGCCAGCGCAGTTGCCTTCACGTGTGCATGCGCCTGCGCACATCATTGGTAATGGGTGCACCAGTTCAAGCGGTCTAGTACAATACTAGATGCTGGTCGTATGTCCTGCACTGATCGGATGACCACCAGGTCGTGTGTCCCCTGCTGGCTGACAACGCATCCCCAAACGCACCACAGTCAGTGCTGCCAATCATGATTCTGAGCAGGCACTGAGCAGCTCAGTCCTTGAATGTCGTCTTGAATGAAAAATCGAGTCGGGCTCATGCGGATACAAGTACGAGTGCATTATAGTGCACTCAACGTGTCCATTTCGGAAACATTCATTTCGGCCAAGGCGTGGATGGCAGCGGTCACTATAGCTCGCCACACTGACTGATCATGACCGGGAGCTTTGGTCGGTTGTTAGCGCCGGTCGGTACGCTTTCAATCTTGCGCATCACCAGCAATCCATCGATGAGCTTCCCAAACACAACGTGTTTGTTGTCCAGGAAATCACACTTGGCGCAGGTGACGAAGAACTGGCATCCATTCGTGTCCTTTCCGCTGTTCGCCATGGATAGATATCCGGGGCCAGTATGCTTCAGACTAAAGTTCTCGTCCGGGAACGAGGTGCCGTGGATGCTCACGCAGCCTGTTCCGTCGCCTTTGACGAAGTCGCCACCCTGGATCATGAAATCCTTGATCACACGATGAAAAGTGGCGCCCTTGTAGCCTATCGGGACGCCCTCTTTCCGGAACTCTCCCGTGCAGAACTGCCTGAAGTTCTCCGCCGTGCGCGGGCAGACGTCCGCGAACAGCTCCATCTTCATTCGTCCTATATCCTGGCCACCAATGTTGATGTCGAAAAACACCACTGGGTTACTGGGATTCGTGGGAGCTGACGCCATTCTTGACTGCAAGATCTACCCGAATGTTACAGGACTCGCAGTGGCCTCACTCGGATACTAACACGCCAGGGATCTAGGGAACACTCTTTCCTCAATGAAGAGAAAGGGATAGGGACGAGAAATAAAACAATTCAAATCTTTCTGCTTTATAATACTATAGCAAATGCAAGATGTGCAAACAGGTATGATTTTTTTTTTCAAAAGTCGAACAAAAACTTGAGAGACACTGGGCCGAGTGACACATACGCGTACCATCAGAGGAACGTCGAACACACCCTTGAACTGACGAACACACTGCACTGTATAATGAGACATTTTGGCGGACAACGCGCGGACGTCGACTGGTCGGAGTACCGCACTTGACTGTTGACACAGACGGTTCGACCGAGTTGTGGCCCTTGCGGCCTGGCCCCAGACCCAGGCCGGAAAGAGGGGAAGCAAAACAAAAGCAAACGACAATGGGTGTGTCAACGAATCATACGGTATGTGTGTATAATATTATGTGTGTATGAATGCGTGCTCGCGCGCGTGTGTGTGTGTGTGTGTGGCCGTGGGGGGGGGGGGAGGGGGTGTCCGCAGGGGCGTCGGACACGGTACGGTCACTATGGTATTGACGGTACCACCTTTGCCCCAAGTACCCCGTGAATCAATAAAATACACTGATCTGGGCTCTAAATTTCCCAAAAAATTGGCTCAGCAACCCCTCCCCCACAAGTAAATAAGTGCTTCAGATCGCTGACCGTAGCACACTAAAATACCTTCGGACGCCTCTGGTCCGGGAGGGAGAAGGAGGCTCTCGCCAGCCTATCACGGCCGATAGACACGAGCCGGGGCACGCGAGTGCATGTACTACTTACGTCACTGAGACAACGAGTTACATACCGGCATCTCGGGTTGGGAAGAGCTGCAACCACACACTTCTCATTCACCGACTCGATGCAATGCAATATCCATGAGGCCGCTGATTGCCACAAGATGCGGTTCATGCAGCATGCAGTGGCAGGTGTTCTCGGACTCAAGCACCGTGAATAGTATACGGTGAGCTATTGTCTAGATATACTGACACAAGTGCAGCTCGATAAGCCGAGAATACTAGTACAGCTGATTCTATATTATGTAACAGTGCTCGAGCAACAGAGCACAATACTACATAATATAGCGGCACCAACGACACTGCACTGCCGGCTTGGGAGAACTCGTCAGAGTCGTCACGCAGCGGTGCACCCACAGCAGAAAGAGGGTTGAGAAAAACAGCTGAGCACACTGGTTATAGTCAGTATACACTGTTATACAGTACTGTTATGCAATTGAGTATTGTACGTCATGATGTATTACAAGTTACAACACCGCCATACAACCAAGAGCAGTTGCACATGCAGTCAACTTCGCTAATAACGACTGCGGATATAACCACAATTCGCGAATAACGACAGAATTTCGATGCCCAGAGCAAAGTCCCATCTAACTGTAATACATAATTCTAATGAGACTTCGGGTATAAGGACACTTCGCGAATAAGGACATTTTTCTGATGCCCGGCCGAGTGTCGTTATAAGCAAAGTTGCACATATAAGTAAAGTACTCTTGACACAATCCACAGCACCGCACTGCCTTTCACAAAACCTGCCGCAATCGTGTACACACCATGACGCTCTTGTCCGAATCATCATCTTAATAATTAGCAAATTGGCTAAACATCAAGTGTTACACAGAAGGTCTTCTGGCCCTGCAGAAACCTTGAGAAATATGAATTACAGTCTGTATCGGCTATAGAGTGACCGGATATAAGAATATATTGGCTACAGTGATATTGGTACGAAATATCAAAAGCAAAACGTATTTTATCCAGTACAAATATCACTATAACCAATATTATCGGATATAATGATATATCGGATAATATGATGGCAACATACAATCAAAACATGCATAACACACTACATTATAATCGGCTATAGTGATAACTTTAAAATACATGTTGCAATAATATCAAAGGCCCTTTTTTTTACTTTCTTCACGTTGCTTATTTTGATAGTGACTCATGTACATGTACATAACAGAATTTTTTCTGGAAATGCGGGCACTGTCAACTATGCAGCATGCTCATTTGTCAAAACGCCATGCTGGAAATATTTCCTTGCCTTTCATGTGTCGATCGAAAAAAATCGATCGTATCGCATATAGTGATGCATCGGTTATAGTGATAAAATCACGGAAATCAAAAGGGTACGCTATAGCCGATACAGACTGTACTGTATTTCAATGCAACCATGGCAACTAAGACACAGTAACCACGGTTACCTATTTTAATATGTCCGCAATGAGGTGAGCAATAGCATTAAAACCAAAATTTATAGGCTTGCCGCAAATCCAAAAAATCTATGCTTTGCCGCTTGCAATAATCATGAACCTTGCCATGGCCGTTAGAATGCAATGCCAGATGAGTTATAACATGTTATCAAGTTCCTGTGTCATATGGAGCTCGGGGTATTTCGTGTGCTTTAATACTGTGATACGTGTCAAATAATTACTTTCGTTTTGTGATGTACCAGTACTGCCTGCAATGCTATTCAAGATATCATCAAATAAACAATTGACACATGTGCACACACACACACACACACACACACACACACACACACACACACACACACACACACACACACACCTGCCCTGTCTACTTGCTTCCAAAACGTCACTATGCGGTCCCATTACGTGTATGCACGTGTGCCTCAGTGTTAGAGAGAGAGAGAGAGAGACGGACGGACGGACAAATGTACAACAGTGTGCAGTCGAACCAGACAACAGGAGCAATACTTGATACGCAGACGAATCGTAAAACGTTTCAACCGTATTGGTCTTCTTCAGAATGGCTTGGACGGTTGAACGGACGAAGAGACAGACAGACAGACAGACGATAGACAGACAGACAGACAGACAGACAGAAAGACAGACAGACAAACAGAGAGACTCACTCTCCTCACTCACTCTCCTCGCCATACCCAGCCAGCTCACCCCGGAGATTGCAGCTAGGTGGAACGGTGTCACCGAAGCCAGCCCACTCTTTCAGCTGATGCCACAGCGACAGAGATTCATCGCCGGGTGACTCTGCCGACATCCGTGCCACCTTGGACTCCTTGGACCCCAGCTCAAATGCTGAGATAGAGCGGCGCCGAACGGCACTGGTCTGGTCTGTACTTAGTTTCTGGTTGGCTTTGGTGCGGACTGAGTTTGTCATGGTAGCCGGGCATGAATCTTGGCGCAGCCGCCGAGAGAATTCCTCCGCAGTAGTGACGACAACATGGGAATCGCTGCCATCGTGTGTTACGGCCGGCTGCTGGTGAAGATGGAGCTGTGTGCCCGTGGGTGCAACGCTCATGTTACGTAGCTGACCCAGCGGCCCTGGGTCATCATCAGCCATCATGTTGCTCTCCTGAATGGCTACCGGCTCATCCGGGTCGTCCAGGCTAGAGGTGTGCGAGATATCTCGACAACCACTCAGCTGTGACTGCAGTTTATGCTGTTGTTGCGATTCCAGTGGCGCAGAGTCCAACAGAAGTGACTCGGCGGACTGCTCAAGAGCAACAGCCGTGTGTTCAGAACTAGTTAGGATGGCATCGGCACGGATTGGCGAGTTTGAACGACTGTGTGCAGAATCCCCACTTCCTTCGCTCGGACTCAGCAGGCGGGCTGGACGCAAACCCGACAATTGATCTGAAGACTGGAGTCCGGCGTGGAAACTTTGCAATCGGTTCAAGCCGTTACTGCTGCGATGTCGGCTATTTCCTCCTTTCGGTTCCTGCATGAGTCGATACATTCTGGGCAGGCAGACGCAAGCCCATAGCGTGATTAGTGTGAGGGTACTGAACATACAAAGCTGTAGAGGGCGGATGGTCTCGTCCGATGTGGCGAAGTATGCCGGCAGCAGTGCAAACGACAGGAAGTCTGCCAAATCAGCACACACAAACACACAGACACACACATGAACACACAGACAACACATGAACACACATGGAAACTTAACACATGAACATACAGACACGCCACGCGTGCATGCATGAATGCACACACTCACGTCAACATACACACACACACACGTCCACACCACGCATGCATGCACACACACACACGCACGCACACACACACACACACACACCATTGGACCATTGGACGCCCATCGCCGGAGGCGATGATAGCGATGCTACTACTGAGCAGAAGCCATAGCAACTTGTGCTGGGATTGCACCATTCAACAGCTTGCAAGGCTGAAGAATTGGCCGCCACTATTCAGCCTGGTCTACACCACACAGCTATGAAGTGGCTTTTTCTGGCCAGTGACACACACACACACACACACACACACACACACACACACACACACACACACACACACACACACACACACACACACACACACACACACACATATATATAGACAAACAACATACGGATAGACCAAACAACAACGCTTTCCACTATTATTATTCCCTTCTTGTTTTGTCTTGTTTTACATTTCATTTTTTATTTCATTTTTTTGTCTTTAGTCACTTTCTTATGTTGGCTCATTATAAATTTATTATAAATTTTGATGCATACATGGCACTGTGACGCCGAGACCCATGGTCGGCAGAGTCCATGTATTTCGTCAGCACAGCTATTAACTGGCATTGTGGATAGCGCCTACCCAGTCCAATGTACTTTCTGTCTTTCAACATGATTTGTAGGTTTGTGTTCTCTTTAAAAAATATTGTAAAAAACAGAATCAAAGAACAAGCTAGACTGGAGTAGAGGAATTGAATAAATTCCCCGAAGTCATACCTAGGCTTGCCGGCATCATGAGCATGCTGCTACGCGAACGAAACATACACAGCATTTTCTATGGTAATGTAAAAGCAGAAATTTTCGGTAGTGTAATCTTTTCGGTATTCTTCAAAATTGGCTGTTCGGTGGAGGGAAATTTTCGGTTAACCCGTTTTCTAAGCAAGTGTACTAGTACCGAAATTTCCAATGCATTTTATTTTAAGTAAAAATTGTCGGCACCGAAGTTACCGAAAATAAAACACCGCCGGAAATGTCTGCTTTTACAGTACATCATGACCATGCATCAATGCACTATTGCTGAAGTTTCACTGTCAGTCCATTTGTCCAGCTTTTCAATAAGATTTTACGGTCCACGGACTAAATTTTCAACCAGAAAAACTCCCGTTCTTTGAAGTTGGACGAAATCATCCCTCGACTAAAGTTTTCCGCCTGTACAACTGCCATGCCGCACAGGGGCGGATCCAGGAGGGGTTCCAGGGGTTCCGCGGAACCCCCTAAATTTCGTAAATGTACTACTGGCAACCATATGCGTGCCCATGTACATGTATAAGCTATTCAGTTTTGACTATACTGGACCCCCCCTGTAGAGATCGCTGGATTCGCCACTGATGCAATGTCGCTTACTTGAGAGGAAGCTAGCCAAGAACAGAAATCCAGCCTCGTTGTAATTGTCCGGGATCTTGCGTGTTTTGTATGCCAGCACCAGTGTCAAGATGTTTAGCAATGACAGATAACTGTACAGTGAAAACAAAATACAGCATATAGCATATCCAGGATGTATCCAGCGGGATGTAACAATCATGATCTATCAAAGGGTATTTTAAAACAGTTTTTGGCGAAAAATTATGCAACTCGAAGAATAGGAAATGCGAAGGAAACGCAATTTCAAAACAGGACAAGACGCACCCTTTTTACTCTGCGGGCTCGCTCACCTCAGTTGTGAAAACTCTTGATCATCCGGGGCTCGCGACCCGTACTCATGACATTGACGGACAACAGACTAAACAAACCAGCAGAACTGCCGTACTTTCCAGAGTAAAGTCAGACCTTGCCGCTTATCCGATCCTCTTTCATCCGGATCCCTCGCCATCTGGAAGAAAATCGTCGGTTACCGATTTACAGCATATGTCATGCATACATACAGCATGTGTGTTCGTCTTTCCGGTTTCCTCACCTATCCGGACAATGAATTATTTGTTGAAAACGGATGTGTGCGGTTAAGCGAGGTCTGACTGTAATAGCAGCACTGGATTATAAGCCGCACCCGGGATTTTGGTTGCGAAATACAGACTGCACCTACCCTGCACTAGTATACAGACTGTGCCTACCCCGCACTAGTATCTCACGGTTCATTTGAGCAGCGTAGTATAAACCGCGCCGACTTTTTCGGGGTGAATTTTGAGTGTTTCTAAAAAATGCGGTGTGTTCTCCGGAAAATACGGTAGGTGCTTCCACTACCCGTGGACTAGCCTGACCGGGTACCCACCTTGCCAGAATAAGAATCCAAGCTATATTGGTGGAGCAGTAGAGAATCACCGTCTGGTGGGCGGTGATCACTTCCGTCACGCTCCTCGGCGGGTTGGTCAGCGTCCATATAAGGGACATGACGAAGCCGACCAGAGTCAGGATAGCCACAAACAACACCTGCAAGTGCATGGCCAGACACGTCGGGAAAATGAACAAAACGGGTCCGCTGAAATCAGATCTCGTGAATGCAGTCCGCCTTTGGTCCAGTTGCCTTGACAACCAGTGACACAGAACATGCATTAAGCAGAGCAGCACAGAGGGTGCACAGAGTCAGCATTTGGAGAGCTGCGTATTGTAGTGCAGAGTGCCGCACACTTTGTTTATATGCTCCCCTGCTCATATGGTTGGTTGTTGGTATATTTTTATTTTACCTCATCAACAGGCATTGCTGCCTTCTTGCGACAAGTGAACTGTCCAAGCTCTCACGATCACAGAGCGCCGAAGCTCAAATCAGGATAGAAACTTGCAAAAAGAAAAACATGATGTTGTGTGAGAAGGTTGATCTGACTGAGTGACGGAGGATCATCGGCATCCAAACCCCTCACACAGTAGACAGATAACAGGGGCGTATCTGGTCCCCCTTTAGGGGGGGTGGGGGGGGGTGCATGGCTGCATATGTGTAGGATGGCTGATGCATGTCATTCATCATTATGTGAATGCTGAACCTAGGTAAAAAAAATGTTAGGGGGTGCACGTGCCCCATGCAGGCTATGCGCCTGGATAACGCAGAGAAAGGCCCAACACCACCCTCCCCCCCCCCCCCCCCACCCCTACACACACACACACACACATACGTGCACGTGCGCGTACATACACCTATGCTGCCATGCAACCAAGAATATACGGCTACGCAAGCGGAGACACCCTGGCACTGACCTGCTGATGGTCACGCAGCTTGCTGGAGTCCGCCATCAGCTGGCGCAGACTGAGCGAGAAGAGCGCTGCCATGCGGCGCGTCTTGATCAGCATGACCGCGAAGCACGCCACTTGCCATGTGTAGGTCAGCGGCGGCTTTACGCTGCACGGGATGATGTCGTCCGGACGCAGAATGAACACACCTTGCGTCAGCACGCCCACAAACAGACAGAAGATGAAGAGCATGGTGAGCTTGAAGTCGGACGCACGTACTATCGGCGATGCGCGATACATGGCGTACACGACGAACGTGATCATGAAGAGAATGGCCGCGGACACCACCAGTACTGTGCAGATCACCGCCACCGGGGTCGGGAGAGCGGCGTAGGTTAGCTCGAGCGGCTCGCAGGCCGTCTGTGCCGCGTTTGTAAACGTGCTCGCGCCGCACTCCTGGCACGTTTCCGGGCTGGCGGCGGCCGAGCGAATGTGATGCGTGGCGCAGCGAGTGCAGTTCCAGCAACACGGGTCAATGGCACTGAGCAACACTGGGCTATAGCCATCCTCACAGGGTACGCTGCACTGGGAGCGCGGTGCGTTCTCTCTCCCAACACCGCCGCCGCGCGACAATGAACCCCACTGGATGTGAGTGGCGTTGTCGAGAACAAGAATGTTGCCGCCTCCTGACCGCACGCGCCGCCACGCACCGACCGTCCTGAGCCGTTTCTCCGTGCCGCGTCCTCCCGGAAGCTCAACCGTCTGAACGTTAGAGAGTATAAGGGGTGAGCGACGGGTCTCCCGGCTAGTAGTTCGAATGGCGTCTTGAAAGTGCAGCAGACTGGTGTCGGTGGGCAGAGCGATGGCGTAATTTGACGTGTTAAATAAGTGAGAGAAGTCGGCAAGGGTGCGGCGTATAACGGTGGTCGTCAGCAACAGAGCATCCAGTACCGGCGGTAGGATGTAATCGGCGAGCAGATCCACCTCGACGCCGCTGATCTGCCCGCCGATCTCGTCCATGGTGCACGGCGGTCGCGACGCCTGATCACCCGCACACGCGGCTGGCAACGGACCACACTGACTGGTCAGTGTCACACTCTCCCTGACATCCCTGATCCCAATACCAGCGGGACCTCCGCCACCGCCGCCACCCACTGCGGGATCCACCATGGTTGAGTTGGTATCGTCTCGGCTGCCGTTGCACGCGCTACAGCGGAATATTCGCTCCCAGTACGGCAGCAGCTCCGGTGGCAGATTTGGCACGCCATCGGAGAGGATGCCCTGGACGATCTCTCCAGCACGCCGCCCCGATCCGGACGTGGCGCGCCGCGAGACCATGAGTAGTGACGCGATGGCCGGATGCGTCATGACGTAGTGATCCCTGACCCACGTCTCCATGCCGATGAACACCAGCGGACGCACGCCGCCGCGGTGTAACGTGTCCAGCAGGTCGCGGGCAACCCTCTGTCCGGTAAGCAGCACCAGCACCTGCACTCGTGGCCGCTTGTTCAGCATATTGGCCAAGCCGCGCATGGCAAACCCGTTCGACTCTTCTCCGGATAGATGACTATCAATTGTCACGCAGACATTTGTCTGTGACACTTGGGACACCAGGTTGGCACGGATCATGCTCATGAAGTAGTTCGTGTCCTGGGTGACCATGGCGACATAGGACCAATCAAACGTGACCAGGACGTCGAGTACGGCCCGTGCCATGTCGCCAGGCCTCGGGGTCACGTGCCGGAGCAGCGATGCGCTAATGAGCGCTTCCTGGGGGTGGGCCGTCTCCGCTCCGATGCCTATGGCCGGTACGGAGTATACGGTCAAGATGATGCTGGCTGCCTGTTGTATGCGGCTGTGAAACGGGCCTAGGATGAGGCTGGCCGGCGGCAGGCGTTGCCGATAGCCCGTGCCCTGTCGTTCCAGCATGGTGCGCAGCTCGCTGGCGTTGGCACACGAGCTGGCGCGCAGCAGGCGGAACAGCGGCATGCGGCACACCGTCGGGAAGTGTGTGTCGTACGCGCAGCGGCTGACTAGCGAGTGCTCGGTTAGCGTGTAGGTCTCACGTGCGGCGCACAGCGGCGAGCTGCACGAATCACGCAGGTCGTAGCCCAGTGTGAGCGGCGAGCCGTCCACTGCCCGTCCTATCACGCCAACGTCGTTGTCCAAGTAGTGCAGGACGCTTAGCAGCGTCATCAGCATCGCCGGCTGAACTTGCTCGCCATCCACACGACACGTCACGTTCCGCTCGAACGGCAAGTCGCCCTCGCCACGCAACACGCGCATAGGAAACAGCCCGCCCACGATGACATTGCCGAGTTTAGACGCCAGTCGCGCCTGGCCGGCAGCAAACTGCGAATCCCGGATAGCGCACTGGGACACGACGAAATCCAGCGGTACGGGTGGTAGCGGCGATGTGGGCAGTTGACTTGGCAGCAGGTATGACGGTACGTTGGGCACGCACGACGCTAGAGCAGCGGCTGCTTCACAACACAATAGGCACACCACAGCTCCAATCCAGAAAGAGGAAGTGCTTGTCTTTTCACCCGCAGCCATTTTTTGACAGGTTCATGCCGCAGCGGCGCGTGCGGCAGCTCCGTTGAAAAGTGACAAGGACAAGATAAGGCTGCTGCGTGCAGGTCTGGCGCACTCATGCTCTGGTGATCTGCCACACGCAGACTGTCACCGTGTGTGCTCTGCAAAACGGAACCTCAAGGTTATCATGGTTATTGGGGTCGCGGCTGGGCAGACGATGATCTCCGCCTCACACAGCCACATCCTCCGTAAAGGATTTCGGAGCGCACAGCTGCTCGCACACGACTAAGCATCAAAACATGAACACCTCTTTCCCGTGCACGCGCTAGTCTCGATCCTCAGATGCAGAAGACCTAAAAATCTTTAGCCAAATATTTCTGGACAAGGACGCACATACATGCACTGACACTGGGCAATGGCATGCATGCATGGGTTACTTGAACTTCACTCAGTTCTGTCGGTGATCAAGTGTCTCGACTCTCGGTCATTTATACATGAATTGTACACATTGATATACCTGTGCATCTACTATACTAGTACACGATTGTATCCATGTCGTTGCTACATACCCGTATTCACCTACCACTCGTGTCGTGTACTGACTGGTCTGTAGCCTTGTAAAGTTGTAGGGAACCTTCGGACACGAAGGTTTTGTCGTCTCGACCGCGCACTTCCGTACATTCCTCCTGCAACGCTGCTGGCTTGGCACTACTACTGCCAGTATCTAGTACTACAGTACTGCCAGTGCTGGCACTGGTCAGTACTGCACTAACTAATATAAAATTACTTGGCTGCTCGACTGACTGACCAGACCTTCATCAAGACAATCATCATACCACTACTGAGTGAGGACTAATAGTACTAGTAGTAGTACTCAGGTATCCTCATGCCATGGCATGTAGCCTATTGTAGGAAGGACTCAAGCCAAGGAGTGATCGACTGACCTTCTCTTTGGCCTTTTCAACACATACAAAATCCAGAGGCGGAGTTGCAGCCACAAGATACCGACCACCTCGTTGCCGATAGATATCATTCTGTTGCTAGGCTAGCTATGTTGTAGTAGTAGAACTAGCAGTGTTTACTGCCGTACTCGCCGGTAAACGTCATGATTGACATGCCCCCTTTCGAACCCAGACAATCTTTTCGGGATTGGTCTATTGGTATCTGTGGACCCTACCCTATCTATAGCATCTGACCCTGCTGACAGCGTGAGTCCGTGTAGCGACTGATGAGTGCCAGACTGCCAGCGCTAGCGCCAGTGTCCGTGGTGTCCTCTCCTATAATTGTACTGTATACCAGAGAGGCTTTCCTCATCTTTGTTTGTAGACCACAGCTACAGGCACATCAGAATTAAACAGATTCACTGCGATTGTCATCATGGTCCTTCACTTCAGGCAGCTTGAGGTTGTGCCATGGGTGTGAGCTGACTTGAAGATGAACCATCGCCATAACTAACTGTTACTCGCAATAACTGAGTAACTAATTATTACTTTAATACATCGCTGATCTGAGTGGTTGAAGTCTTCTCATCGTCTTGATCACTATCACTAATCTTATCAGTAGTCTACTAGTACTACTAGTACTAGTACATGTACAACTACAAGGTCACATGACTGGCGCCAGGCTAGCTCACATCAAGCAACAGTCTGGTTTGCTTATAATTATTATTACATGTATACCGGGATGCTGGTGAGTGAGAACGTGAAACCGTGACTTTTACAGTCAACCACCGCCCTGATGTCTAGCTCATCACGTCTCGAATGCAGAAGTCAGCAGCCTTCTTTTTGGAAGGTTCTGTGAAATAATGTGAGAATGGGGAAGGTGATCGCACTCAAGACGGAAAGAATCTAAACATCACAGCGAAATAAGAATCTAGACTAGGTAAGGGAGTAACAGTCCACCACTGTAACTAGATACTACCGGTACATGAATCATGAGTCAGAAAGTCCAGCAACTTACTAGGAACCAAACTGACAGACTGAGAGTCAGACAGTGAGAGTGGCGAGGTATTCGACGACCTGACAGGCTGACACCTACAGTACAGTACATGCAGCTCCAGCACAATGTCATCTTCGAAGCGCTAAGACAGCAGCATGTCTCGTCTAGTAACCAACACTTGAACAGATTTCCAACTCGGAAGATTCTAGGTTACCACAGAGGGGAAGGTAAGCGAGCGAGAATGAGTACAAGCTAAAGTCGCACGGGAACAAAGAATGTCGATTATTATTAATTTGTTTCACTTTGAAGTAATTCATTGCATTCCCAACTCATCACAACCACGCGCTCTTCAGCCGAACCATACATACACCAGCAAGGACACTTCCGTTGAGAGATAATATTGCTCCACGCCTCTAGACAGCTGTTTCGCTCCCTGTCGGAGCTCATCATATGGCCGAAAGCTCTGTCGCAATATTTAGTTCACTTTTAAGTAGTAAAGAGATGAGCAAGGAACTACAAGTTACGATAATTATAATGTCCACTAACACCACCAGTTACTTGGCAATCAGCTCATGCGATAACATTGCACGACACTGACAGCCAATACTGACGTTCTACAACTAACTGACTATCAGCTCTAGGCAGTCTTGGGTGCGAACTCCAACAACCTTCCAACTTGGAAGGTTCTAGTACACATGTATGAAAACCTACTAGGAGGAGAAGGTGAGCGTAACCAAGACAAGACCGTATTGTCTAGTAATGGTCTTGTCAGTATCGTCAGCGACTTGCATGTACATGTACATGTACATCCGCCAACGTCCTTCACAGCTGGGACTTTCAGCTTGTGCTTTTCTTGGTTGCGCTCACCTTCCCCTCCTATGTTTTCATTATAACTTAGAACCTTCCAAGTAAGTTGGAAGGCTGTTGGAATACGCACCAGAGACGTGCTAGAGCCGATACTAGTAGCCAGTTAGTTGTAGAACGTCAGTACTGTCGGTCAGTATTGTGCATTGTTTTAAATTAAGTTATCGTATGAGCTGATTGATTGTCAAGTAACTGGTGGTGTTAGTGGACATTATAGCGTAACTTGCAGTTCCTTGGTCCTTTTCTTTACTATAAATTGGCTATAAATAGGATGAATGACGAAACACGAAGGACCACGGCACAGGATGGCCACAGCTCACTTCGAGAACGTAAAATAGCAACCGCCAAACTTGGTAGGCTCGTGTCTATCGGACACAAGCAAAAACAGGGGAAGTTATTAGTTAACACGTACATGAAGTGAGACGGACCGGACGGCACTATTATAATACCACTGGGAAGTACAATCGTCAATGTCATGTAGGATGGAACTAGGATGGAACTAGGATGGAACTAGGATGGAACTAGGATGGAACTAGGATGGAACTAGGATGGAACTTGTGGTGGACAGTGGTGGAGTTAAACATCGGGTCGTTGAACGTGGGTACCACATCAGTCAGTACTAGTATTGTAACTGTTGCAGGATGTTCTGTCTCACCAGTAATCATGGTAATGACAGTATCTTGCTTACAACTGTGAGTGATGGACAAACTACGGATGACATGTAACCGGGACTCTACCGACAGGTTTATGGTTGCAGTTAGGAACGCTGTTCTCAACATAGTGCGTCCTCCGCCTTAATTGTTACCTGCTGCTATATTTTCTAACACGTTCTACCAGGGAGTCGTAAAAGGTATTATACGACTCCCTGCGTTCTACTATGTAGCAGTGGTGAGACTTCCTGCAGCTTCATTTCTTTCACTGTATCTTTTGTACAGCATCTCTCTTTTTCCGAATTCATTTTGCACATTTTCTCTTTTTCCCAACTCCAATGTTCAATGTATATACACAAATAGGAGATCCCCCCGATAGGCGTCAGCCTTTGCCTTTGGCAGTTTGGGTAATCCTGAAACAAAGATTATTATAATAGTAAGCGAGGGTCCCTGGTTCGAGTCCTGGTGGTGACAGTCAATTTTTTCTTCAGATTCCCGTTTGCGTCTTTCCCTCAAACTAGTCAAGATAATTATATTATTACATTCATTTCATAGGAAAAAAAGGTTTCAGAGCAGACCCACTCTCTTCCCATTCACTCTGCAACCTCGAACTCATTAATTATTTTCTCAATCAATTATTACAACGTTTCGGCAAAATTGCCCTCATCAGGCATGCAATGTTTTTCCTAAGCTCTACTACGGTGTGTTGCTCCCAACGTGGGAGCTTGCGCTATTCCTGCCGACTTGAATTCTCACTTGACTGGCTCCCGACTGCCATCCAGAGCACACGAGAAGTCCATCGAACCTTCCACTCGGCCCAAACCTGCAGCCTCCTCAGCGTTTGTTCAGTATCTCCATGCGCGACACTGAGGGGCCGTTTACATGAGGACATCGTCACGTGGATGATTGATGGTCTCTGAAGGATGGGCTGGTGGATGGTGGTCTTTGATGGATGCACGATGGTGGATCATGCTCGATGGGTGGTCTTTGATGGATGGCTTTGATGGTTGGCAATCAACCGATACTCAGACTAGCCTGGGCCGAGGCTGAACTGACGCCAGTCGAGTCTTTGAACTTGAAGTATTCATACCGTCCGCGTCCGTAGTAGTCATGTACATGTAAAATAATCATGATGATCGCACGCTCACAGTGACCCACATGCACACGCGTTTCGGCGCGGAGCATCACGGCGGTACGTCATGCCCTTCCATAGCCTAGCCTAGCCGTCGGCGGACTCTGACTGATGATGCTGTCCTGACTCCTGACTCCGACTCAGCCTACCTAAAATCTACGCCGAAGACCCCGCTCTGAGCTGTGCCATGCCTGGCATTCAAAATGCATGCATGCGTGTCAAGGTACTTTTGCCCCCGCAGATCACGTGACTGAAATCCCTATGACCTGAGCTGAGTGAGGCGACACAAAAACCTTATTATGTGGACCATGATCATGAGGATTCAGCTCTACAGTTGTGCGGAGTAGAATCTACTGCGAACAGAACCGTCCTTACTTCGCCAGTCGTGTATACCTTACTTCGCCAGTCGTGTATACCTTACTTCGCCAGTCGTGTATATCTACGCAGGTCTACGTTGAGGCTGGGACTGACTGACAGTCTGTACTGCACTGGGAGTGGGAGTGTGGGAGTGGGAGTTTACACTGACAGTCAGTGGCAGCTGCGGCAGGGTAGATCTACGAATACGATTTCCAGACACAGCTCTGGGATTGAGGAAATCCACTCGATCGACTTCAGGCACACCTGAGTTCAGACAGTAGCACATCGTCATCGCTCAGGACTTCAACTAACTTTGTAGCTATTTACACAGGCCATTGTGTCATTGTGTCAAGAAGTAGGAATCATCTCGCAGAGTTTCAGCTCTTCTTCATCGCTCAGTCCAGTGTAGAGCCGAGGAGAGCAACGGGTTGTTTCCGTAGCGGGTGCTAGTTCAGAATGGCGTTGACCTGTAGTCGCTGGGTGCTGGTGGTGTTCAACATCCTCTTCTTCGTGTTTGGACTGGCGCTGCTGGGCATTGGTATCTACTCGCATGTGGAGAGTACGGCAGTGGATGACTATTTGCGGGTGAGTAGTCTAGCCTACTGACTAGTTAGTTTGAGTTATTTCTACTCCAACTACGCGAGTACGCGCTCGTTCTCTCATTCTTTACAGCACACCGATGCTAGGCCTGAGAAATCCGGCCTCTTGTGTTGTCCAGCAGAAAATTAACGTGGAATTACCGAGCCGGAATTATCCGGTATTTATTTTAGGTGTGTGATAAAGAGAAGATACTATGTTCTCTCCAGTCATGTAGAGTGGTGCTGTGTGTCCATGGTGACTCTGAGCTACTACGTTGTGGAATCGACACGAAATCAGGGTCGAATAGGCGCCCTGTCATTCGTTCTTGAGGCGCATACGCCGGGCATAGTTCAGTTTTGGGATGGGTCAGGCTCGTGTTGTGTTTGTGTGCGCTACAGTGTAGCAAGTGGTTGACCTCGTACTGTAGCGGAAACGCTTGTTCACTCACCTACTTGTCCGCCCAGTGCCATTCGTCTCAGAACTGTGACATGTACATAATTATCATGTACACAACAAAGTAATTAGTTATTGTCTTGATGTAGTTTGTGCGTAACGTAGACCTACGATAGACATGTCACGGTCTTCCAGGGGGTGTGCGCTGGCAGGGTTTTCCCACAATGACTTGTTATTGTAGATGTTATAATACTACACTGTCACTAGTACTAGTACTAGTACAGTGTAGTCATTTGACATGGTCATTCTGCAGGACGTCAGGCTGGGAGCCTGTGAGTGTGTGCCGCTGTGATAGCAATGACCATGACTCAGTCAGTCAGAGTGTGACTGTGAGTGTGTTAGTGTGCCTGCCCCCCCCCCCCTCCCGCTCCCCTCCCCTCCCCTCCCCTCCCCTCCCCTCCCCCTCCCCTCCCCTCCCCTCCCCTCCCCCCCCCCAAAGCAAAAGGTACATAAAAGGGTCAGTGATCCCACTGTGATCTGAACCATCCATCGCCTCTAGACAGTGTTGATCTGCTGTACGTGTAAACGACTATGTATGTATGTCATGTAGGTCGCAGTACAGTGTACTAGTATTACCGTGGAATCCCACAGATAAGCCCATACGGGCCATAGGCTTATCTGTTTCACAAGGACATTTCGGTGGGCTTATACAAGAACATGGGCTTATACGCGGGCATGGGCTTATACAAGAACATGGGCTTATACGCGGGCATGGGCTTATACGCCGACACCAAAATTGTGCTATTGTAAAGTACCAAGGAAGTGAGAAGTACCGTATTGCTGAAAACCACTGTGCAAACAAAAACAACCGATGATTGTGTTGAAATGTACAAAAAAAGATACAAAAAAACGTACATGTACTACGTGCATGGTACGACCTAGGCCCATGGGCTTGTACAACGAAGCTTCGCGATGTTCGAACTTGGCCTGGGCTTATGCGCCAACATGGGTTTATCCCGGCGTGGGGTTCTACGGTAGGCTAGTAGCCTAGCTAACTGTACCGGCACACTGGTTTGGTAATCATCTGTACAGGACGCGGCACACTGGTTTGGTAATCATCTGTACAGAACCCGGCACACTGGTTTGGTAATCATCTGTACAGAACCCGGCACACTGGTTTGGTAATCATCTGTACAGAACCCGGCACTGGCAAAATAGACACAAAGGACGATTAAAATACGAAACTCTCGTCGGATGTTGCGCCAATAATAAATAGAGAACGGAAAAGGGAAGGGGTAGGGAGTATCGTTTACAGTGCAATCGCCCTTGCCAAGTAGACCACATGTACTGCACAAGCAGAACATTTAGTTGGTGAATCGTTGAATCGTCGGGGGGGGGGGGGGGGTGTGTGTGTGTACACGTATGTTGTTAGTGTGTCAGAATATGGCAGCGTATCCAAGGTGTTAGTGTGTGTGTGTGTGTTAGTGTGTGTGTGTGTGTGTGTGTGTGTTAGTGTGTGTGTGTGTGTGTGTGTGTGTGTGTGTGTGTGTGTGTGTGTGTGTGTGTGTGTGTGTGTGTGTGTGTACAAGTAAGTGTGCTGATCCAAGGGGACTCGTCATGGCACGCACGAGTCATAACACAAACCGGAAGCTCAGCATCCTGTCGGTGTGCATGCTTGCCTGACCATGTATGGTCATGATGCAAGCAAGAGTCACCGCCTGCTAACCACCTGCTCTCCACCTGCTCTCCACCTGTTCTCTGTATGAACATGGGCTAGGGAGATGCAGGGGACCGCAGTGCAATACCGAGACTATACATTCGGCCAGATGGGACACATGGGACCCCCCCCCCCACACACACACACATGCACACTCAGGACGGCGCATACATCTTAAAATACAGATGTCTTCGCCCAAAATAAAATCTGTTATCCCTGCCGGCAATGTCCCACCTTGGAGACAAGTATTCGGCTGAACGAACTTACGCACGGTAACTATCTATGGCTGCAAGTCTTTCATAACTAGACGCCATGGAACCAGTAGACACCAGCACAGTATGCAGTACCGGACACCATACAGAGCGGCTATTACTGTATAAGCAGAAATATTCGTCTGGAATTAAATTCCGTCTTTTTCGTCCAAGGAGCTTTTGGACTAAATTAAATGTAGGACGAATATCGATTTGTCCAGCGTTTCTATACACTCTTATGATCTATGGACGAAATTTTCAACCGGACGAACTCCTTTTCTTTGGAGTTGGACGAAATTATTGACCGACGAAATTTTCTGCCTCTACAGTACCTTATTTTCCGGAGTATAATTAAGCTGCACTTTGAGCTCTCAAATTTCACCCCAAGAAAGGGGGTGCGGCTTATACTGCAATGATCAAATTAACGGTAATAAAGAGGGCAGATGTCTGTATTTCATGGCGAAAAAAATGGGTGCGGCTTATATTCCAGTGCGGCTTATACTCCAGCGCGGCGTATACTCCAGTGTGGCTTATACTCCAGTGCGGCTTATACTCCAGCGCGGCTTATACCCCGGAAAATGCCGTACTAGTGCTCTCACTGATAAGGTTGAGGGAGTTGAATTGCTATTTATACTAATGGCTAGTCCTACACAACACTCACAACAAGAACATAAGCTTCTCGTACATCCACTGATATGCGGGATGGACCACCTGTATAATTATAATAAACCAGTCCCATCGTATTTACATGTATTACCAAGAGTACATAACCCCCAAGAGTGTGCAACTCCAGCTCTAGGGTCTGCGACGGCAGAGCTTCGCATCACGTGATGAACCCGTACACATCTTTTGCATTCTGTGCATGATAGATACAGGGTTGTACGCAACCCAGCTTTGGGCTCAACTCTCTTGTGGTCACTTTGCACTGTTCGCCAGCGTAACCTTTTGAACCATGTCACGTGATGTGAAGTTCTGCTTTCGCAGCACAGCTTAGAGGTTATGCAGGCGGTTGCACACTCTTGGGAGTTATGTACTCTTGGCGGTTATGTACTCTTCGTATTACCAATGTGCAGTGACTGTTAACCTATCCAGAAAGATTACGGCACCTGTCTGAAAAGTGAAAAAGACAGACCTTCTATATTTGTATGGTGGCCGTAATGTCACAGGAGTGAACGCAGAGAAGCTTTGGTTCAAGTTGCTTGCTGTGTATGTGTGTGTGTGTGTGTGTGTGTGTGTGTGTGTGTGCGTGTGTGCGTGTGTGCGTGTGTGTGCGTGTTCATGTGTATATGGGATTGCGTGCGCGTGTGTGCACATGTATGCCTGTGCTTGCATTCTCTGTGACAGGTGATCGACCGTAGCGACAACATCTTCAAGAACTTTGGCAGCATCTGCATAGTCGTCGGCGTGTTTTGCACGGGGCTCGGCTTCACCGGATTGTTCGGTGCCATCAAAGATCATCGCGGATGCCTTATCTTCTTTGTTATCTTGGTGATCATCGTGTTTGTGCTGGAACTCGTCGCTGGAGGACTGGCGTATGGCTTTCATAACAAGATTGAGGTGTGTACGATAATTATGGATGTGTTGCTGCGTATTGTTCCTCGTGGAATGTCTGAGTGTGTGAGTGCTCTTTGCTGGAGGATTGCAGCTTCCAGAGCATGTGACCACAGTGCACAGTGCGGTACAGTCCCTCAGCTTGGCGTGAGGCGACTCTGGTGGTCAGGAACTTGACAATACTCGTGTACGCAGCTCATGTGCATGTCAGGATGGCCGAGTGGTCTAAGGCGCTGCGTTCAGGTCGCAGTCTACTTCTGTAGGCGTGGGTTCGAATCCCACTTCTGACATCAGTATCTTTTTTTTAAATCTTTTCTGTTTTGTTGCCCTTCACAGGACTCGGTTCGGTCTGGTATGCAAAGCACCATACTGGAGTACGACGGGGAAAGCTCTCTTTCCAAGGCAAGTATGGGACACATCAAGTCCTACCCAGGGTGCATACTGTAAAGCCAGAGTATGCCTGGATTTTTGTATGATTAGTTTGTGCTTTGTCTTCGGAGAGCTAGCTGCAAGAAATAACTAGCGCCTCTCGTACTAATGGAGCGGGGGGGGGGGGGGGCATCTTCTCTATGAATGTGTTGCGCATATGAATGGCTCGGCCAGAGGCTCAACGTAGAGAAATATGTCTGGTTACTCATCTAGTGGCTTTGACCCTATAGACCCATTGCGCATTGCCAAATATGGAATGTATGAGTAATGCTCGTGAGTACGCTGTCGCTGGGATCAGCAATGCACTGTTCAACACCCCCAGACGACCATGCCCAGGTGGCTGTGAAGGGTGTTTATGGTACAAATTAAGTCATTGCACCGGCAATGGGTCCATTGGGTCTCTGCATCAGTAGAGCTCCGAGTGACTTGGCCTGCAGCTGATCACAATCACGTCTAGTGAGCAACAGAACCGTGATTTTCTTTATAGGATATCTGGACACACGGTAACCACGCGGAGTGTGCAACTCCTAGTCTAAAGTCTCAATTGAGTCGAGCATGGCGGAATGTTTTCATTGCAGGCTCAGTGCAGCAGAGCCGTACAACCTACTACTGTTCAAAACGAAAATGTACTTGACAGCCTTTGGCCGATGTCTAGATGGCCCTCGGGGACAGCAGTACTGAAACGCTACATATGCTCCATTGAAGAATCCCGGCACTGTTCACTGACCGCCGTCCCGGCGTTCTCAGTGGGATGCATGTTCATGTAACGTTAGTTCCCGTGCGGTCCAATTTATCTGTGTTCGCCGCTCTACACGGAAGAGCCTATGTATGAGTGGTATGACATACATTGTATGGGTTGTTTGTATGGGTATGTTGCAAAAGAAGGATCCACGAGCGGGATTCGAACCCAGCACCCCTGTCTTTCCGGGACAGTGCCCTACCGATTAGGCTACCGGGGATCACACACACTCATGGGTCCTTCTTGCTACACTGCTCCCCCGCCCGAACAGGCTGTGTCCTCACGCCGTACCTACTCGCGGGGGGGGGGGGGGGTACGATGGGTCGTGGGTTCGAGCCATTGCCAGGCGCCAATCTTGCAAAAGAAGGATCCACGAGCGGGATTCGAACCCAGCACCCCTGTCTTTCCGGGACAGTGCCCTACCGATTAGGCTACCGGGGATCACACACACACTCATGGGTCCTTCTTGCTACAGGTAGGGTTGGGCGTTGTTATGGTGACCGATAGTTGTACCGTCAGATACTAAAAACAAGTCGTATGTGGTCAATTTACACAAACAAAAAGGCATCGGCCTGATTTGTAGTTAGTCTCAACCCAAAATCGGTTCGAAACAGAAGACAATGAGTTTAAACCTTGACCAATACCTTCTACCATCAACTTTGCCCATACCTTCCACCATTCACGGCAGGTAATCGCCCTGGTGTATGCATCGCGTCAACTGAAGGCGATTGATTACTCCTTCAACGTGTTCTTCTTGATCTTTTTGCCGCTACGTTTGTGAATGTTGCGCTTCCTCTCCGTGTGTGCACTCATGAAGTCCATCAGTCGGATGTGCTTCTGCCTGCTGCTCATCTGTTTACCATACAAATCTGTGTGCACCTGGGTCATAGATTGTGCGTGTACACGCACACACACGCGCGCACGCACACACACACACACACACACGCACACACACGCGCACACGCGCACACACACACACATGCACACATTCATACGCGTGAACGCCGCATGCGCACACAAAGTGGAGAAAACCTTCAACGGACAAGGGAAGAAAACTGAAGATAGACACTCACGCAAGTGTCAAGATGTGGATGATGCCATGAGACTCAGCCTCCCAGATACAGTGCTGCCAAACCGTCCGATTTTTGAAGGCTCTTCTGAAAACCGGTCCGAAAAAGGATATGTTCGAAAAGCAGCCAAAATGTCAGAGGTCAGTAATTTCCTATGCAGAAGTCCTGTATTTTCACTTTTGAGCGCAACTGAACGGACAAATCACTGTACACGTGCTTCTAAAAGGCGATTACAGTACATCTGGTACATTCATACAATACAAAGTGTTAGTTCATGATAACTTCTGGGCGTCATGTTGGTTACCATGGCAATGAAGCGAATTTTCTTCGCATTTGGGCGGGTTTTCGATTCTCTGAAAATTTGTGGTAAATGATTTCGGGCGAAAATTATTTGGCAGCACTGCATATAGTAACACTAGGATGTCATAAGGGCCAACCTCCCAATTTATTTTATTTATTTATTTCACCAATATCGTGGCCAGGGAATAGAGGCCAATATGGAGAGAGGGGGGGGGGGGGGGTGATAGCCAGCCATGGCAGTCTGTAAAAACAATTGTAATGCTGGGATGGCATAAGGGTCATCCCGCTCCCCTACATCAAAGTCACACAATGATGACGTCATGATTGAACGCTCCCCTACATCAAAGTCACACAATGATGACGTCATGATTGAACGCTCCCCTACATCAAAGTCACACAATGATGACGTCATGATTGAACGCTCCCCTACATGAAAGTCACACAATGATGACGTCATGATTGAACGCTCCCCTACATCAAAGTCACACAATGATGACGTATTGAACGTCCACAGTTGCTGTTAATACCAGGGAGTAGTACAATATTGTACTACTCCCTGGTTAATACGGAGGATTAGCAAGACGAAATTCGCGTTCGCGTTCGCAAACATTTTTCAGTTCGCGTACTTTCACATTTTTCGTTCGGAAAAGTAGTCGGAACACGAATCGCGGATTCGTGTCAGGGCAGTCATAAATTT
>NC_088648.1:3047226-3099726 GCF_964019385.1 Sycon ciliatum | reverse complement strand
AAATTTATTTCTTCCTGCCTTTCCTTGCGGCCTCCATGACTAGCAGGGGGCACATGAAATTCTCATCTTGATATTGTCTCCACTATTCCTGTATCTTTATTGCTGTCTATTTCCATGGAATTTCATCACATTGTCTTTCAATCTCTCTGGTTGTACTCATGACACCTACAAGTTAACTTTCAGAGTTGTGTACAAGTAATAAATATTATCAGTTGGCAACAGGGAGTAGTAAAATATCGATAATATACTACTCCCTGGCTATCACCACCCTACTCTGAGGTGGTTGACCGTGGGTATCGGCGCAGTTCATCGCCCCCTAGCCAGGTATTGTCCGTGAGATCTACCAACTCACCATCGCCACCCTGGTATCACAGGCCTGGCACGAGCGAAATTTCTTAAAAGCTGGTAGTGTTTCTCAACACAATGTATAGCCGGTTGTAACGCGGATGTGCGAATTTTTCCTTTTACTTTCCACTGAGGTGGTAGAGCATACATGGGCCCTAGCTGGCTGGAGAGACGGGTCTCAAACGGCCAGCTAGGGCCCATGCATTCCGGAAAGGCTGGTTTCAGCAATGTAGATCTACATGCCATCCACCGCGGGCACCCATTTGAGTCACAACGAGAAATAGCACCAACACAAGTTTGGCATAAACCGTACAGACGGCGAGGAGACAACAATCTTAAAATAAATCGCAATTATGTAGAACCAGTTGGATGGACATGTGAATTATTATTATTAAAATGTAGAAAGGAAAAGGACATAATGGATACGAGTTTACTATACTAGTATACAGTCAGAAAGTGCAATAACTAGGCACAAAACTGACAGAGTACTGAGACATTCGACATCCTGACACCTAGCTTCAACATATCTCCGTAGCGCTAACCGACAGCCTTCCAACTAACTTGGAAGGTTCAAGGTTATGGGAAGACCAAAGAGGGGAAGGCAGGCGCAACGAAAACGAGCAAAAGCTACAGTCCCAACGGAACAAAGAATGTCGATTGTTACTGGACGATGACGAGACTGTCCTTTTCCTTTCTACATTTTATTTATGGCTCAACATCCGAGTTTCAAATTATTATTATTAGGGACCTTTCGCATTTGCTACGAAACGAATGCGAAACGAAAGTTTGATTCGGCTCGTAATCGTTTCGTTGAAAACAGATTTCAGGTTTCGCGAGTCGTCATGCAAATGTGCATGGCAACTACGAATGCGGCCGCGGGCGCCGGTAGTTTGGCGTACGGGTTTTTACACGCACACATGCATGGATATGGATGTAGATAATCAAGCGAGGTACAGAGCTACAGTAGAGGGCTTGATGGCTGATCAAAGCCCAAGGGTCCAGCCCGAGGGCCGTAGGCCCAAGGGCTGGGCCCGAGGGCTTTGATCAGTCATCAAGCCCGCGACTGTACCTCGCTTGAATATGCTTCAGACGATCCCCAACATTTTTTTGATTTTGAATCAAACTCGCTTCATTCTTAGTTTGGGTGATCTCGAGTGTGGACAATGTCGGCCTTTCCTTTGGGATTTCAGAGCAGCCTGAAGTCTAAAGTGCATGTCGTTTTCGTCCCGTTCGTAAGTTTCACACAGAGATTACAGCAAAGGGAAAGTAATGTCAGTGGACGAAAAACCTGTTTCGTGAGAAATTTCTCGAGAGAAATTTCTCAGGACAACGTGTCAAGAGCCAGACGTGGCTGAAGAGTCACGGAAGTATTTTCACTTCCACCATACACGCCTTGCTCACGCTGCATACTGCTGAGAGTTCTGCGGTGCATGCTGGAGCTAGGTTTCCAACTCCACAAGTTTTCGTCCCGTTCGTAAGTTTCACACAGAGATTACAGCAAAGGGAAAGTAATGTCAGTGGACGAAAAACCTGTTTCGTGAGAAATTTCTCGAGAGAAATTTCTCAGGACAACGTGTCAAGAGCCAGACGTGGCTGAAGAGTCACGGAAGTATTTTCACTTCCACCATACACGCCTGGCTCACGCTGCATACTGCTGAGAGTTCTGCGGTGCATGCTGGAGCTAGGTTTCCAACTCCACAAGTTTTCGTCCCGTTCGTAAGTTTCACACAGAGATTACAGCAAAGGGAAAGTAATGTCAGTGGACGAAAAACCTGTTTCGTGAGAAATTTCTCGAGAGAAATTTCTCAGGACAACGTGTCAAGAGCCAGACGTGGCTGAAGAGTCACGGAAGTATTTTCACTTCCACCATACACGCCTTGCTCACGCTGCATACTGCTGAGAGTTCTGCGGTGCATGCTGGAGCTAGGTTTCCAACTCCACAAGTTGAGAGCCGCCGCATCCCCGACCACCACCCCTATCGGTTTCTTGTTCTTATAAGTTATAGCCAGATCACCTTGAAAAGACTGAGATTGGGCATGATCAGGGCTTCAGGTTTTTACCGTACCGTTTCTATGGTTGTAGCCAATGAGCGACGTTCCCGCGGTGGCCTTGATGAGCCGATAAAGCCCGTGGTCAATGGATACGGAAAAATACGGTAGCAATAAAGCCCGTCGTCAATGGCACCCCGTACTCTGTCAGCCTAGCTCTGCAGGGGTCTGTGGCAGTTTTTCGTTGTCAGCTCAGTTCACATCTCACATTCGACTGTGAACATGCTCTGGTACATGGTATACGGTACCTGAAAACAGCCTGTCCAAAAACGGCAACATGAAAAGTGTCGACACATCGTGGTCAGTTTTCAACTCAACTTCTTGTTGTCGTGAGTGGAGAAGACATTTTACGATAGTTGTGAATAAGCGAAAGAGCATGCACCTATCTATCTGCTAAGAAACAAGCTGAAATAAGTGGCAAACATCGCGATCAGTTTTCCCCTTTCTGTTCTACATGTACTAAAAAAGGAGTTGACGAGTTGCCGAACCTTTCTGATAATTTTGAGGAAGCGAAAGGTCATGGACCAAGGATCATCCCATCCATGAGAAGCGGACGGAGCTGAAACTCACAAGCTGAAGGAGCTGAAACTCACAAGCTGAATCCACCACGTCCCCGACCACCACCCCTATACATGTCTTGCTTTTATACCAGAAAGGCGAAAGACAAAACCTGAAACACCATCATAGAGGTCTGGCAGGACTTTTCGCCTTCATCAAGGCCTCGTGCGTACGGCCGCGGGCGCAGGCCTCGGCGCTACGCGCCTTGGCCTGCGCCCTTGGCCGTACGCACTCGGCCTTGATTCAGCCGTAAAGTCCTGCCAGACCTCTATGATTGTCTACTTTGATGGTTTTGTCGTACAGTTGCCAATGCCATGGCAGCGGGCTTTGATGATTTTCTCGTGCGAAGGACTAAAGGGACCGTCACTTAATTTTTGCCGACTACCCGCCAAAAAAATCTTTTCGTTTCACGTGTCAGACACGTCCGCGAGCGCGTACGCTGTGTGAAGTAAATTGTGGCTCCACAATCGCTCTGAATGCTAATGTGTGTCCATGGAATACTAAAACACAATAGGCGCGGTGCAGCTAACGCCCAACGTGGATGAAACGGACAACAGCAGCGACTAGAGCGTTCTCCTTCCTCGGTGAACACTGCTACAAGACATTATGCTTGATGATTCACCAAATACCATCGTTGGGGGCCAAGTTTTCCGGCGCCAGCGAGTTGTTCGTCCACCAACTATTAAACTTTGATGAGTCTTTCTTCAACACTTCGTAGAGCAGCCGCGCAAGGCCTTTCCTTCGCGTTAGGGTAGCGATCCTTCCTAGATGATATCGCTATTCATTGTTACTTTTTACTACAATGAGTAGTGTTTCTCCGAAAATAAAGTCAGCTGCCTGGGCATTAGACTGATTAGTGCTGCCTAGGCCTAGCGCCTGGACTTGGGAAAAAAATTGATTTTGCAAGTCTTCAATCATGTTTGCATGTACGCGCTATCCAGCCATGTGGCGTGAACAGATAGCCTGACGTGAAAGGACCTAGGTAGCGCGGGCGCGCGCGAGTCGATCGTACGCGCACGCGCTCGCGGACGTGTCTGACACGTGAAACGAAAAGATTTTTTTGGCGGGTAGTCGGCAAAAATTAAGTGACGGTCCCTTTAGTCCTTCGCTTTTCTCGTACAGGTTGTCAATGACAGCGGGCTTTGATGGAAAGCCCGCTCTCCGAGGCTGCTGATTGGTCGTAACCTAGCAAAGGGCACGTGGGTCGTTTGAACATGGAATCAAGGGAAAAATTTGTACCTTGCAAAACATGTGTATCTATCCAAATAAATGTGTACCTGACGGATTCGGAGCGTGCCACGAATGAAGAGGCTTCCATCGAACCCAGGTGACGAATCAGCATTCGTTTCGTATCCGTCCGCGGGGTGCGAAAGGTCCCTAATGTGCATTTTCGCGTGGAAGTCGACCGATAGGTCCACTTCTTCGCTTGTGCTGGACAACGAAGGCAGGAGGATAACAAATGATACGCTGTGGTAAAAAAAATCAAACGATCACTGTATCAGAACCAAAACAGCACAAATCAGAAGAAAAGGGGCAAAGGAGCCGCACAACTATAAAGTCAGTGGACATGTACTAATCTTTAATATAATAAGACTTTATAATTCATGTTCATCCAACCCGCGATATTCATGTTAAAACAAAATGGCGTCACGATTTATTGAAAGTGGTATAGTTGGTGGTACGAGTGTTCAAAACCATTTGAACTTCATACTGTTCGTCTTCTTTTTGACATGCTCTCTTTCCATCGTCCTTAGCTTTTGTTTGTTGAGAGCTGTTTTGGCTTTCTCCTATACCTCTGGGGGATGCCAAGTGATGGTTTTGAGAGGCTGGTGATGGCTGTGAGCGAGAGTTTGCCGATCGGCGTCGTCCTCGCTATAGCGATGAAAATACTAGTTACTGCGCACCTGGCAGATATCACAACACGTCGGAGCGTCCAGGAGCAAAGGAATCTTGGGTTTTCACTGGAATCTAGTTCCTCCAGCATCGTGTAGCCCACCGTCGGTGAATGGCGGTCCAGAAAGGTCGAACCTGGTCTTCTGCAGCATCTCGCAGTCCTGCGAGGCACACTGAATACGCCTGTCATATATTCTACAAATAAAAATCACGAAGTAGTGGACTTTACAGTGATGAGTCTATCCTGTATGCTGCAAAAGACGCAGGAAATGTGACTGGTGTCTGTACACTCAGTGACTGGACGCCAACACCCCAGTCTTCTCCTGCAGGATCTGTTTGACAGTGACATTATGCAGTAGGTCGGCATGGACCTGGTTTGGCAGCTATCGTAATAGTATCTGCCTGGTTGGATGTAGCAGGTTGGTGTTTGCTCGTCGTCCAGTCCGGAATTTTCTTGTAACTCACGGTAGAGTACGCGCAGGGTTTGTGATCATCCCTGTTCACTTCAATATTATCAAACACAACGTTCCCTTTGTCACTCATCTTATCCTGAGTACTGAATTTGCTGACAATATTGCACCACACTTGTCACAACCTACCGCCACTGCTGGCGGTGGCGGCTGGTTCGTCAATGGCGGTGACCAGGCTGACTGACTAGCTTCGAGACAGCGGCCTCGTTGTCAACCCCGCGGCAGCCTAAAGGTTGATTTTATCGATCCAGCCTCAGCGCCATGTTGACGATGCCCTAGTGACTGTGTGTCACGGATTGCCTTGCCATCAGCGGTCATTGCCGTCCACCTTGATGCAGCCCTCAACAACTGGCTCAGCCCATGGGAGTCTCAAGTGGACAAAGTTGTTGCCAAAGTAGCTCAGAAGATTGGTGCATCGTGGTGTAGGTGAGCACATAACTAGGACTTCCCAGCGCCTATTTGTCCAGGCTGCGATACTATGTGACATGCTGTACTGCACATTATTTTCAGCACTGCAAGGCCGGCAGCTGGACCGACTGCAGGGGCCGCGCACATGCAGGCCGCCTGTTGCCAGTGCAGCATTCTGGAACGTTCCTTCCTTCTGAGATCCGTGGAATAATAACTTTCTTTGCTTCAAAGCAAGTTGCTTACCTTTCTGTTGTGCTCCCAGTGTCCTTACAACAATAACCTACAGCAATGTTTTATTTTCCTTTCCATTCCCCAACCAATGAATACTACGATGTCGATTCTATTTCTTCATACTTTGGTGTGTGCCCGCGCACGCACGTGTGTGTGTGTATACCTCACTCGCCACTCGAAGTTCTGTTCCCCATCACTGGAACACTGCCTGTTCTTTCAGGACCTGCCATCATCTGCGGATGGGCATTCAATGATTGTATTGTGTGTGTGTTTCATTCAGAATCAGATCCGCTATCGGTGCTTAAAGAGAAAATCTGTGGGTTCACATCCAGTGCATTTTTAGATTTGCGTGCTTTTCTCGCCACGGGCGCATACATGGGACATTGTGTGTGTGTGTGTGTGTGTGTGTGTGTGTGCGTCTGTGTGTATGGGGATATTGTCTGTATCGGCTTTTGGTACTAATGTTCAGGTCTGTGCTTGCATGTGTGAACATGAAATTGTTCGGTTCTGTGCATGCTATTGCTATGTTGTATATTATTGTATGTATGTGTGCATTTCCACGAACAGTGTAGACGAGCGTGGAGAGTGCATTCATCCCTCATCAACCACTTCCCCTTGGGCTTACGAGAGTTTTTTCTGCGTACCTCTCATTTTGTTTGTTTCTCTCTGATACTGTATTGATGCCGGTACCTGTACCTCGATGTGTTCCTCTATCTGCAGTTGCCTTTAACCTTCGGTCAAGTTAACGTTTACTGTGCTCTATTTATCGTGCGAATCAAAATAAACAATAATAACATAAGTCGTGCTAGAGTGACGACATGTGCGTGTAGTAGGGTTGATGCGATGGGACGTTATAATTAGGTGGAACAGAACACACATTGGGCAGATTGATTGGGCATCATTGACTGTGCTCAGTCTAAACAGTGAACATAATAATTATCTCCAGTGACAGACTGTAGCGGCTAGCCTCCAATAGGTAGCTGGCACTAGTCGCTACTGCTTGTTTGACAGGTGCCGCCAGAACCCCTGTTGTGTCATGCTATAGATGCACATGCCCTGTTCTGGGGCATACTGAGGTACTTTGATTTTGTTGACTGCATGTAGACAGCATCCAATAGTAGTACTCGTAGACCTTGGCTCTTTGTAGGTCAACCACCATCGCATGGATCGATCGGTGACTATGCACTTGGAGGTTGGAATAGCGCGCGCTGAACAGATCTTGCCATGGCCCAGGGAGTGAACTCGCTTACTCGACTATCCCGGTTTTAGTTAACCAGCATGAGTGGTGCAATTTGTCCATACCATGTTGCGAGCTCACAGTTGTTTGGGCAGGTTTTGAGCTGCACCACGAAACAAAGCGAAATAACGGCGTGGCTGTAGAGCAAGGAAGCGGCGAGACGGCACTTCCAGGACGAGACAGGCAGTAGAGATGTGTTCACAGCACGAGCAACCTCTCAAACCCTGCCGGTACTCCACAGTTACAAGAAAATGTCGGACTGGACGATGCGCCAATGCAAACCTGCTACATCCACCCAGGCAGATAGCTGCCAAACCAGGCCAATGTCGACCCACTGCATACCGGTATGTCAATGTCAAACAGATCCTGCAGGAGAAGACTGGGATGCTATTGGCGTCCAGTGTACGGACACCAGTCACATTTCCTGCGTCTTTTGCAGCATACAGGATAGACTCATCACTGTAAAGTCCACTACTTCGTGATTTTTATTTGTAGAATACATGACAGGCGTATTCAGTGTGCCTCGCAGGACTGCGAGATGCTGCAGAAGACCAGTTTCGACCTTTCTGGACCGCCATTCACCGACGGTGGGCTACACGATGCTGGAGGAACTAGATTCCAGTGAAAACCCAAGATTCCTTTGCTCCTGGACGCTCCGACGTGTTGTGATATCTGCCAGGTGCGCAGTAACTAGTATTTTCATCGCTATAGCGAGGACGACGCCGATCGGCAAACTCTCGCTCACAGCCATCACCAGCCTCTCAAATCCATCACTTGGCATCCCCCAGAGGTATAGGAGAAAGCCAAAACAGCTCTCAACAAACAAAAGCTAAGGACGATGGAAAGGGAGCATGTCGAAAAGAAGACGAACAGTATGAAGTTCAAATGGGTTTGAACACTCGTTCCACCAACTATACCACTTTCAATAAATCGTGACGCCATTTTGTTTTAACACGCATACGGTCCACTGGTTCTACGTCTGTGATTTTAAGTTTGGCAAAGAACGTTTTTACTTGCATGCTGTCAATACGTACACATGGCAAGTTCTGAGTTGCTGGCAGTTCCTAGTTATAGGGGCAATGGCCATATAGGAGTCTTACTGTACTCCTCTCTCCTCTCTCTCTCTCTCTCTCTCTCTCTCTCTCTCTCTCTCTCTCTCTCTCTCTCTCTCTCTCTCTCTCTCTCTCTCTCTCTCTCTCTCCTCCCTCCCTCCCTCCCTCCCTCTCCCTCCCTCCCTCCCTCCCTCCCCCTCCCCAGATGACTCGATGCAAAACATTCACGATGATGTCATTTTTCATAGGTTCCAATCCCCTGCCGCCGCTCCATACTTCCCACAATCACTCTCATGATGGCCGGTGATGCATGGCAACTCATTAGCCAATCAGCAGTGGAGGGTCTACGGCAGTGCATACTAGTAGGAGCATACACCCGCTGCACTCAAACCCTGTTTTGACCCCCCCCCCTCCCTCCCCGCCCCCCGCCCCAGTGACGTTCAAACACACAACCGCGCGCAGGTGGTTCTATCCAAGTCTTGTCAGTAGCATTGTCAAACACGTAAGCCACGTAAGCCAGCACTGGATATTCTCAACAGTGGTCAGCATAATTATGTATTTATGTAGCTATTCTCAAAATATTACAATAACATATAACTCAATCTGCGGACAGAACTGTTTCGTCCTTTGTGGACTCATCAGCGCAGCACAGAGAAAATGAAATAGAACACAACAAATATCAAAGTAAAAAAAACATAGATTCAACATCCTACAAATCTTTTAAAATTCACGTTCCACACGAGGTAGCAAAGTATCTACAGTTTTGTGAAAAAATGAGAAAAAAGATTTTTTTAAAGAAAATTTCCTCGCCTTCTTCTGATAGACGTTTTGTATGTGGACATGATGGCAGAGCTAATAATTTTCATAGGTTTATTTCTGATAGACATTCACAACTATGACATACACAAGGCACGTTAGTAGGTCGGTGACGATGGGGCTGCCAGTTAGACCGGCTGAATGTGACCAACGGCACCAGATGATAGTGTGAAGTGGCGGCAGTACCAGCAGCAGAGAGATCAGTGATCAGCCAATAGAAACACAACACAACACAGGGCAAAGGAACACAGGAACACAACATTATAAGATGCTATCGCACACTCTCCAGTTCTTTTGCTCTTGTCTTGTTGCGTCGAGCTCTTTTTCTTCCCTGTTCATCGTGTGTGTGTGCGCGCGCGCGCGCGCGCGCGTGTGTGCGTGTGTGTTTTGGAAATCAGCCCAGTTTTACTGACTGAATCATGGAAGCTACAAGCCTACAAAACCCATGACTGCACGGCTTGCAGTCCAAGCTGATATCCGAATGATGCGCCGTATCACCATTCACTCTACTGAGTAACTCTGATGTAAAATTACGTGAACGACGCGCTACACCATAATGCATTCTCTCCGCGTGCACATACAGAGAGCTCCACACTCTGTCTGGTTAAGGGCCCTGACAGACTGCGGAGAAGGCATTCTTCCAACGGTACATAACCCTTAGTCCATAACCCCTAGAGTGTGCAACGCTGATCTTCGTCTTATGGATGCCCTGTGCGGCACGCTGCCTTCACGGCGTAGTGAAACGACGATCAAGCTGACTGGATTGGAGTTTTCCTAAGTTTAGCCTCAACCAGTTCACGCACAATACGGTAAGTTAAAAGGCAATGCCTGCGTACGGCGCAAACACGCACAAACCCAAATCTGAAGTCTCTGAAAAAAGCGGACTTGGTAGCTGGAAGGCGTAGCAGATCAATAACGACACAATGGCCCAGCTGATTCACCAGCGCTTGGCTACATAACGCGGGCAGCGCGCCGCGCCAGACAACATGTGTAGAGTTGCACACTCTTGGAGATATGCAGTAGAGTTAGCTCTCTGTTCACACAGCGCTCCATACTCTTGGCGATATGTAATCTAGATTATTCTTCATAACACAGTCGTGGCCAAAGAAATTCAACCCGCGGGTCAAAAAAACTCCCTTCAATCTAGGGTGCGTTTGGTTGGTACGATCTAGAACAGGATCGAACAGCTGGTGCACGTGGAGCAGCCTCATGCCAACCAAACGGTACTCCAGAAACAGAGCATATTTTTGTGAAAAATATGCCAAACTTGGCGCATTCTTCAAAATGTGTATGGGTCACCATGGTCACTGTGTACGGTACGACGAGTCCAACCCAAAAGCGTATGCACGTGATCATTTGGGACCAAAATCGATGTTCCCGCCAGGTTTCACTGTGAAAAAGTGAAACTGCTCGGGCTGCTCCGGCCTCGAGGCCGGAGCAAGCAGAACATGTTCTGGCCGACCCAGAACAGGTGCAGTCCCAACCAAACGCGCTGTTCTGGTGAATCCTGTTCTAGTTCGTACCAACCAAACGCGCCCTTAGACTACGTCTTTGGGAAATCCTCAAATATATTATATAATAATAATAATAAAAGCTTGCATCATGCACGGTCCAAAAAACCCATTCGAGGACCGCATAAGCCTTGGCGCTGATTTCAGCTCACAGGTCAGCTTTCTTTCTGTACTTGAAGTAGATATGGTCAAACATCAGTAATTTTAAAAATCACTGAAAAAAAGATGTTTATGTCAGAAGTGGGATTCGAACCCACGCCTACAGAAGTAGACTGCGACCTGAACGCAGCGCCTTAGACCACTCGGCCATCCTGACATGCACACAGACTTCCCAGTAGCGGTGTCCTTCGCACATGTACACCACTGTTCAAGGAAGCCTGACCATAAGTCTTCTAACGCCGGTCGCTGTGCAGCCCCAGATTTGAAAACACTGGGCTGTGCACTGGTGCAGGGTGCTCAATTAGTCAAGAAACAGTATGCTTAATTGAGTAGAACAGTGGGGTATCATAATCATATGTCACGTGTATGGACTATATCTGCGAGAAGCATGTAAATGCACGCATGCCAAATTGCACATTCTGCGATTGATTCTCCAATGAAAGTATTCACGTGCGTGACAGGCCGTGCAATCGGGGAACACTAGCCCGTTTTAAAGTAAGAGGACATTGTTGTGTTTGCAGTGGGTCTTGCCCTAAAGAGACTTAGAACAAGCCTGCCCCCTTGGACTGAGTTTGAGTGTCGTGGAGGATGAAAGGTAAGTGACATGTTTCATTTCGTGATTGGGCTTGAGTATATGACGCATGCACACCCAACCAATCAAAACGAGGCATGAACACCCAGCCAATCAAAACGAGGCATGAACAGCCAGCCAAGCAAAACGAGGCATGAACACCCAGCCAATCAAAACGAGGCATGAACAATTATTGAACACCCAGCCAATCAAAACGAGGCATGCACACCCAGCCAATCAAAACGAGGCATGAACACCCAGCCAATCAAAACGAGGCAAATGATAAAACAACCATAAAACACCCGTGGCGTTGAGTGCAAAGAAATTCCAACAAAGAAAATGAGAAAAAACTCTCTGATGATTCTGAGTTTCAAGTGCAGAGCGACTGGTGCAATACTTACTGTAAGACCTGCCAAGGCGACCACTCTGATAAGTCGACCACTCTGATAAGTCGACCACTCTGATAAGTCGACCACTCTGATAAGTCGACCACTCTGATAAGTCAACCACCTGTCCCAGAACACCCCTACGAGCAGGACCAAGGGATGTTGTGTCCAGCCAAACGACCCTGGATAAGGAGACATCTAGTAAGAGAGACCACGTTTTGAAGGTCCGTTGCGCGGTGAGCTTACACAGGTTTCTCTGTACTACTACTTTCACAACCTTAGGTTTTTCTTCTGGCTGCGTTTCACACACGCGTATTGTTTGCTCCTCAGAGAAAAAGTCACGGATACTGCCCCACCAGGGAGGGAAGTGTGCGTGTCAGGATGGCCGAGTGGTCTAAGGCGCTGCGTTCAGGTCGCAGTCTACTTCTGTAGGCGTGGGTTCGAATCCCACTTCTGACATCAGTATCTCTTTTAAGATTTTTTTAACAATGATAGTACACACTGGTGTCTGTCTACTACCGTACCGGTCTTACTCTTTTTCTGCTATGGGTCCACGGCGAAGCATTGTTATTGCATTTTATTGTTCAGTGGTCCCTTTATAATCCAGCACCATTTGTACTACGGACAATCTGCTGGATTAGGGAGGGTGCTGGATTAGGGAGGGTGCTGGATTAGGGAGGGTGCTGGATTAGGGAGGGTGCTGGATTAGGGAGGGTGCTGGATTAGGGAGGGTGCTGGATTAGGGAAGGTGCTGGATTAGGGAGGGTGCTGGATTAGGGAAGGTACTGGATTAGGGAGGGTGCTGGATTAGGGAGGGTGCGGGATTAGGGAAGGTGCTGGATTAGGGAGGGTGCTGGATTAGGGAGGGTGCTGGATTAGGGAGGGTGCTGGATTAGGGAGGGTGCTGGATTAGGGAGGGTGCTGGATTAGGGAAGGTGCTGGATTAGGGAGGGTGCTGGATTAGGGAAGGTGCTGGATTAGGGAGGGTGCTGGATTAGGGAGGGTGCTGGATTAGGGAGGGTGCTGGATTAGGGAAGGTGCTGGATTAGGGAGGGTGCTGGATTAGGGAGGGTGCTGGATTAGGGAGGGTGCTGGATTAGGGAGGGTGCTGGATTAGGGAAGGTGCTGGATTAGGGAGGGTGCTGGATTAGGGAGGGTGCTGGAATAGGGAGGGTGCTGGATTAGGGAAGGTGCTGGATTCGGGAGGGTGCCGGATTAGGGAGGGTGCTGGATTAGGGAGGGTGCTGGATTAGGGAGGGTGCTGGATTAGGGAGGGTGCTGGATTAGGGAGGGTGCTGGATTAGGGAGGGTGCCGGATTAGGGAGGGTGCTGGATTAGGGAGGGTGCTGGATTAGGGAGGGTGCTGGATTAGGGAAGGTGCTGGATTAGGGAGGGTGCTGGATTAGGGAGGGTGCTGGATTCGGGAGGGTACTGGATTAGGGAGGGTGCTGGATTAGGGAGGGTGCTGGATTAGGGAGGGTGCTGGATTAACAAATCTGATTTACTGCTGCAATGTGCATGAAGAGGACATTTTGGTTACTGAAAATTGTGCTGGTTTATAGAGGGTGCTGGTTTATAGAGGGTGCTGGTTTATACAGTGCTGGATTAAAGAGGGACGACTGTAGTTCTCATTTCAACTTGAAGAGTTTGCAGGCAACCTGCCTACACTCAAGAGAGCACTGCATTTCACACATTGCACTTGTGTGAAATGCAGTGCTCTCTTGAGTGTAGGCAGGTTGCCTGCAAACAATTCAAGTGCAATGAAGCTGCGCGAAGTGTCCTTCAAGATTTCTCACTTACAGTATGATGAAATGCGTAGTCCTTTCTGCGCTAATCATATACGATGCGTTGCTAGTTTATTAGGCTAAGGTTGCTTGTTTCTTCATCTGTTGTTCTATTTTGACTGCCGTGCCTGCAAAATGCAGCTATCAAAGAATACCCTGTATGAGAGAGCATCTCCTCTTTGCATGTTTCTGTGCAGCACCTCAAGCAGCAATATGTTAAACTGACCAAGCAAGAGCTCTGAAAGGACCCCCGAACACACACACACACACACACACACACACACACTCGCTGCACCGTACCTTGTCGAGAAGTTCGTCGGTCGCCACCCGTCGACGCCGCATGATGTCCCTGCACTTCTCATCAGCATCCCTGAGCGACCATCATGCAACAATAGCAGTACAGACAAAGTCAGATCAAGTATGAATCATGATGAATCATGTGTGTCGCAAAAGAAGGATCCACGAGCGGGATTCAAACCCAGCACCCCTGTCCTTCCGGGACAGTGCCCTTGTCGTGATTACATCACGAAGTTGTACACAATATCATGTGTAGGTTTGTGTGACGTTATCGTCCACGTAGCATTAGCCCTTTTGTTTTGTTTTGATTGTTTTATGGGTTTTACCTGTTTACGTCTGTTATCCAATCGTTTAGAAACTATACGAGAGTAATTGTGGAGCGAACCTGAGCAATATTCCGAAAACTATTCTCAAAACATTCCAGCCAAATTTGAAATATTTCAAAAACACTGCGCGTCTATAGTTTTGAAATGGACTGTAGTCGCAACATAAATTGGTGCCGGAACCATGTCCGAGTATCCAGGGAGTCTCCGAGTTTTAGCAAATAAAATTATTGCAATGTATTCTACTGTCCACGATGACGATACGAAGTGCCAACGTTTAGTTTCAGAAAGTTATCCATCTGACGACGCAGACCAGTGGGTCGGGATCCGGACCCAGTTTTGTGAACAGCATAGAGATGCCCTCAAGAAGTTAGATGCTGACCTAGATAAGTGCGGGGCTGAGTTATACGATTTCTTGGCTAGTGGAGCAACTCAAAAAAAGAAAAAGAAAGAAGATGAAGAAGAGTATGAAAATATGGCCAGTACGTTACCGTCGTACTTCAAAAATCTGTCCCTGCTGAGTGCTCAAGCCAACAGAGCCACAGCCAGCGCCAGTGCCCAGAATACCAGTACCAGCAGTCGAGCACCTGGAATTGACGCCCAGCAGCTGCTGACAATGCACACCGCAACTCAGCAACAAACACAGCAGTTGCTGTCAGCCATTGGGAAGCACACCAGCACGGTTGGCCAGCTGGCGGCCAACTCAGCACAGCCTGCACAGAGTGCTCATGGATCTGTAAAATTGCCCGTGCTCACAATCAGGAAGTTTGATGGTGACATACTTCATTTCACTGAGTTCATTGACATGTTTCAATCTGCGATCGGTACAAATCAAAGCCTGTCTGCCGTACAGAAACTGTCGTATTTGAGAAGTCATTTGACAGGCATGGCCCTGGATGTTATTGCCGGTATTCCCACCACCGATTCAAATTACCCCGTGGCGTTAGGATTATTGAAGGATCGCTTTGGCAAGAAGGATGCCATCATCGCAGCCCGATACCGCGCAATTACCGAAATGCCAGCGCCATCAAATAAACCTCACATGTTGCGGAGATTTACAACGAGGTGGAGGCTAATTTGCGCTGTTTGCAAGCGGAAGGTCAAAGTGTGCAACAGGAACTGCTGATTCCTGTCATCACTTCAAGTTACCAAAGTGCGTCATCGTACAACTTGAGACACAGAAACCCCACAATCAGAGTTGGACTGTTGATGAGCTGCGGAAACAGCTGGGAATCTACCTGGAGGTCCGTGAATCGGCCGAGCGACTGGCAGGAGACACAGCCAGCAAACCAGAGAGCACTCTGCCACGACCACCGCCTGTTTCCGCACAGCCTCATGCTGCCTACTCCCAACCTCCGGCCACGGCAGCCACGTTAGTTAGCTCTGTGCGGCGCGCCACTCCGAGATGCTTCTTCTGCAAGTTGCAACACTTCTCGGACACCTGCCCAACGTCCAACACGGTTTCTACCAGACAGCAGCAGCTACAAGACCACTGCTTTGTATGCTTACGGAAGGGACATTAGGCAAAGGACTGTACTGCTAGAAGACCCTGCTATCACTGCAATCTATTGACCCATCACCGTGCTCTGTGCCCTCAGAAATTTGGCTCATCACCAGTGTCAGCTACCGCAAGTACCTTCTATCCTACTCAGCAGCAGCAAGCGCCACAGAAACATACTACCGCTACGGTGCATGTTCAGTCCAAAGGCGTGAATCTCCCAACCGCCATTGCAACTGTCGCCGGGCAAGGCAACGTCTCAGACTGCCGACTGTTGCTTGACACCGGCTCAACTCGCACATTTATTCATGAATCGTTAGCTGCCTCTGTCAACGCAGCTGTTGTCGGTGAAGACGTGTTGTCCATCGCTAGTTTTGGATCTGCGTCCCGGCGAACGGTCACCCTGCCGAGAGTGGAGTTTTCCCTCCTATGTCGAGATGGATCAGCCTTGCCCGTAACCACCAATGTTATGCCGTGGATTTGTTGTCCCGTTGTCAAATCCCAAATCGACATCGACCAGTACCCTGAAGTCAAGAACATCCAACTAGCTGACACCATTGTCACCAAGCGTGAGTAGGTAGATATTGACCTCCTTATTGGCACGGATTTCTACTTCTCCATCATGGGCATCGGTCACATCCAACTCAACAATGGCCTGGTCTTGCTGAACTCCAAATTGGGATTTGTCCCAGCAGGCCCTACTGACACCGAGACAGATGACACTGTGGGCCACATCATGCTCACAGATGCTACCACCTTGCCAGACCCAGTGTTTGATCTCCAACGTTTCTGGCGACTTGAAGATATTGGTATCAGCGATGACATCAGTGATCCGCAGACAGCGGACGACATTGCCCTGGAACACTTTCGCAGCTCCTTGCAACTGATCAACGGCCGATATATGGTATCTTGGCCATGGAAAGATAGCCATACTCCACAACCTAATCTACCATAGAACTACGAGCTCGCCTTCGGCCGTCTCAAATCCTTAGTCAAACGACTCCAGCAGACACCACAAGTGCTTGAGAAGTATCATTGTACCATCACAGAGCAGTTAGCCAATGGCATTATCGAGGAAGTGAACCTTGATCACCAGGATGGGCCGATTCACTACATCCCCCACCACTGTGTTGTTCGCCCCAGCAGTACCACAACAAAGGTTCGTGTGGTATATGATGCTTCCGCCAGAACTCGCGCAGAACACAACAGCCTGAACGACTGCCTGCATCGAGGTCCGGTACTTCTGCCGGATCTGTGTGGTATCCTGGTGAGATTTCGGCTACACCCCATTGGCATTGTTGATCACTCGTTGGACCGGAGGGAATTCATACTTGTCAATTGAAATGTGGGCGATCATGCCAGCCAGCACAGCTCTCTCCACCCAATGTGTCCCCCCCCCCCCCCACACACACAGAGAAATAAATAAATAAAGAAAGAAAGAAAGAGAGAGAGAGAGAGAGAGAGAGAGAGAGAGAGGGAGGGAGGGAGAGAGAGAGAGAGAGGGAGAAAGAGAGAGAGAGAGGAAACACTCTCCCAACTCGGCCCGGCCAAGCCTTGAATATTTTGTGATTGGTACTAGGTCCAGAATTCTTCCCTTATGTTTTGAGACGGAGTACAAAAAGGACGAAGAAGAACTGCTTACAAACTAAGTATAGCAAGGTGGATATATTCTCACCTTTGTATGTGTTGCTTGGCAACAGCAAACTCAGCTTGCAGAGCCAGAGCTCGCTCCGTCTGCTCTTCGACTGCCTTGCGATAACGGTCTTCCAAACGCTGTCCAAATGCTCGGGTCTGCTGAAGAGCGTCGTCAAATGTTTGCTTTGAATCGTCAGATCTGGGCAATATGGTTTACATACACACACAGACACACAGGCACATGCATGCACACACACACACACACACACACGTTCTCACACAAAGACACACACAGACATAGCCACACAGATAGAGACGGAGACAGCGAAACAAACAGACACTCAGTGCATAGGAACAGAATGTCACGCTAGCGAAATCTCTATCCTAACCAAGAACAACAACGAGGTACAGTTCATTTCTTCAGACCTTTCCCATTTCACCTCCCTCAACCTTATCAATGCAGTTCATAACCTCTACTCTTCGAATGTGATGTCATCACATTCGAAGAGTGGGACTTGGCACTGCTCTCCTACCGTAAGAGTAACGTGACACATATCCAAGATCTACATGACTTGATAATTGGGGAAATTTTTTTATCCAGCCACCAGCTTCTACTCTTGAAAATACCGCCATTCCGGCAACAGGCTCTCAGCTGCACCAAATAGATGAATAAATAACTTTGCCAATATTTCGCCCATTGGGCATCATCAGCCCCTGTTGCCGGAATGGCGGTATTTTCAAGTGCAAGAAATACGCTGCAATGCAGTTTGGGAATTTTGAAGAAACACCAGCGTCTACTGTCATGAAAAAGGTCAATTTTTATCTGGATGTGTAGCTTGGCCTTAAAAAAAATACATGATGCATATGTGACATTCCAAGATTGTAATTTATGTATAGCGTAGTCTTCCCAGCTTGTTGTCTTTCCCAAGTATTTTTAGTTTTTTTTTACCCAAGTTTACGGTTTCATACAGATCCCCTCTCACAGGTTCAAACCCCAGACTCAGCAGCCCATTCCTGTTTTCTTTCACTGTAGACTCTGATGATGTAACGGCACCCATCTTGGATTCTTTATGCTAATGTACAAACGTGTCTCGGATACTGAGCCAGTAATAAATGTAAAAAAAAGAGAAGAAAACACACGAGAACGAGGTATGCAGCAACTTGTCAGTTTTGTGCCCTATTATCGCACCTTCTGACTGTTTATCATCTTGTTACAGTCGTGGATAGTTGCTACATAATTCATTCTCACGTGTTTTCTTCTCTTTTTTTTTGCAAACTTTTCTGTTCTTTTTTTGTTGTTCTTCTTTTTACTTCACTTGAGTGTGGTTTTGGGTTGGGGATGTCCCAGAAACAATGATGCCAGTGCTGTTGTGGCTAGAAACTAACTTGTACTACAGTACATTGGGAGAATGTTACACATGGTGGTAGCAGTATTTACTATTATTTTATCTAAAAGATTAAGTTATATTTTGAACTCACTCCCGACCGAGAGGAAAGTGTAGTTGTGTTCCACAGTGCTGAGTAAGCTTCCGCAAGATGGCCAATCGTGGTCAGGGCAAGCAACAGCCGCAGTGCTTGGGCTCTACCAGAAAGGTTTACTGGGGCACCAGGATCAGATTGACAAACTTGGCATCTGCATTTCGACAATGTCAGGCAGGCAAACAATTGGACGCCAGCTGATCAGCTGGCCTATATTGGTCTGTATCTATCAGACACTGCGCAATCGTACTATTATAGCCTTCCTGCTGAAACACGACAACAGTTGCCAGCCCTTCTGCAAGCGTTGGATCAGCGTTTCGCAGCTCCCCTGCATGTCGATCGCCACAGGTCTGAATTGCAGACTCGCCGCCAAAACCAAGGAGAGTCTGTATCCACGTATTGTGAGCAAATTCGGATACTGGCCTTGTTGGATGCTGGTGTTGGCGACTTACTGGCAAAGGATCAGTTTCTTAATGGCTTGGATGCCGTAAGTGAGGACAGCAGCCCCGGGAACTCTGGACGATGCTTTACAGCGGGCTTTCCACATATCCTCCATATTGGGAAACCGAAAGTATGCATAACCCACGAGCAACACAAGTTCAACCTGTGTATGCTGTGAACCGCAGGGATATGCCAACCTCTCGCCTGGAAGATACTATGCAGCGACTTATTGACAGGGTTGCTGCCCTAGAGACATCATTGTCGACCACTGCTACTGGAAGTCGAAGCACACCCAGGGAAAGTGTACCAGATTGCCGATGCTTTGTGACAGCAAAATGCACCTGAATGCCCAGTGCCCACATGCTGGGCCCACGTCCCAATGTTACACAACAGCCCAATACACAGAGCTGCTCAGCAGTCGGCTTGTCTTGTGACGGCAGTGTAGCGATAAAATTCCCAGAAGAGCGGTGGCATGCGAAACCCAACGACTAGCTCGAGACCCGTGTGGCATGAGTTACCATGGCGACCGGGTGCACTGAGCTAGTTCTCACAGCAGCCAAGCACTACAGACGGCTTGACCCAGGGTGCAGAAAGTGTGGGCCAGTGATTGGATTTACGGGGCAGCAACGTGGGGAAACATCGCGGGCAATACTTTTTCACATTCTCCCTAAACACTCGGATATTTTTCCTACGTACCAATGCCGCAATGTTATTCAAAGTGATGACAATCAGGAGAAAACATTCTTGGAACACTTGCTCACCTACTTTACCTTGATGTGTGTATAGAATACGAGTGCACAGTTGATCTTTTTTTTTATTGCCAAAAAGCCAACAACAATGTGATCACGCTTTCCCGCCAACTGACTTGACACTTGACTGACTCACGACTCACGTCAATCAGCGAAAAGGACGAGCTCCAGTGTGGGGAGCACCTTTCCTATAAAATCATCGCCGAAGTCGCTACCACTATCTTATGACCATGACATTGGTACATTGTTTCTCACTATAGCAATGCTCTCAAACTCAAGCTTACCTGTCTGGCTCCATTTCGGCTCGGATCATAGTGTTGGTGCGCTTGGAGAGGTTGCGGTGACATACCAGAAAGTGTTCAACCAGAGGGCTACGTCCCTTCATGTCAAATATCACACGCCGGTAGTCGGCGTCTGATCCTATCGTGTGCGACTGCGTGTGACACAGAGTTACACACAGTCACATGCAGACACAGGGAATGGGTGTTAGTGTTAGTAGGGGGGGGGGGGGGGAGAGAGAGAGAGAGAGAGAGAGAGAGAGAGAGAGAGAGAGAGTGTGTGAGAGAGAGAGAGAGAGAGAGTGAGAGAGAGAGAGAGAGAGAGAGAGAGAGAGAGAGACATGGACACACACACACACACACACACGCATGCACACGTTCAAGAAAAATGTCAACGACCACTTGCGGCGCAGCAAGTGGAAGTGGGCCACAGATAGGCTATGATCTCTCCATCGCAGCCAACACACCAGCCTAATTATACTGACCGCACTCCAGCTCCCTTCTACCCCTCTTTGATCCCCTTCGCTCAGCCTTAAAATCCGATTATCAGTTATCTCCATCTTCCTACGGTGCACTGCTTTTACTATTGTTTTGTCCTATCTCAATCTCAAATTCTCCCCATTATCGTTTGCAAAGCCGGTGCTTCCCTCTTGGATGCACAGGTTTCTTTTCTCCTATGTATCGGCGCACAGGAGTAACGATGATTCCGAGACCTTTGATCGGAGGAGTTACTTTTGCCCCGCCCTAACTTCCATCCAATATGCCACCGCCCCCGCTGTGCAGCATCTGATGGTACTGTGGTATTCAGTAAAAAAACAAAAACAAAAACAAAACAAAACAAAACACACACACACACACACACACACACACACACATGCTCATTGTTACCTTGGCCTTCACTTTCTTGTTTCGCTTATTCTGCTCCTCAATACGCTCAGCCTCCAGGTCACTGGCATGCAGCTGCTGTGCTACATGATCAGCAATGGACAGTGGAGCTGATGATGGTCTGGCAGGTTGGTCATCTGTACACACAATGAGCATTTCGACAGTAGTTGATCACTTGTACACGCAATGAGCATTGTCAGAGAGGTTTGGTACCGTATTTTCCGGAGTGCAAAAATGTCACGGTTCGCTTGAGAATCAGACTGAGTTCTCAGTATCCGTAGGAATGCCACCACCCTGCAACGGGCTAAGGCGCAGATGCAGCTCCTAAAGCGGTGGGAGGTGAGTAGATCAGACCCACCGGCAAAGTGATCAAAGACCGAAAACTCGGAGTATAAGTCACACTTTAGAGTTTCTTAACTATAAAGTGTGACTTAAAGGTTAGCAGCCTACCCATAAATTTCATATGGCATTCAATTGACCGTAACTTTGGTGTCTCTCAATGGATTTGAGTGAAATTTTCACCACACACTCCTGCCACTATGCTGGCCCTCTGGACATGATTTAAACGTTCTTGCGCCTCACTGACAGGCTTTCCAGGCCGGAAAAACTCAAAATTCCGGCATAGTGCCACGGTCTGCGAGCCACCCAGGAGCCTAAAACATGCATTTACAATTTGTTGCACATTTTCTTGCCCATTCTGTCCGTGCGCGGGATCCAAACCTAAAAAAAGTCCAGAAGCAGCCATGGGTGGTGAGATAGGGCCCCTCAACGTGGCCCTGGAATCTGTCACAACCCCACGAGTGGGCGTTCTCTCACAGACTCCCACATACCCAAGTCAATTTTTGAATTTTTTTAGGTTTAGGGTGTGCTACGAGGCCGTACCTTTGATACAACATCCAGTGCTGGGACCTCCACAGCAAGCCATTTCCACAGCGCTGCACACCAAATCCAGGACACCCTCAAAATCGGCAAAGACTACCACTCACGTTCCACTACTGCCTAGTACTGAATCCTACCCAGTGTTGCCACATCATTATAGCCAAATATCAGTAGGATGAAAAAAAATTAAAATGCATCATCCGGGGGCTTTGCCCCCGGACCCCCCCCCCCCTCCTTCATAGTAACCCCAATACACAGATACACAGACACACACGGGCGCGGAACTGTTAAGAAAACCTTTCACGGCTTTGCATGAGACTCAGGCTGAGTTTGCCGATTTTCCCCGGGCAGCTGATGATTCGCTTAGCGCCTTAGGAGAGAGCTATGGAAACACTCGTGATGAGCAGTAATAGCCAAAAATCTGGACCATGACTTCTAAACCAAGCACAAGGGCAAACTTGGATACTTTCATGGCTGTTGTCGGCAGGAGAAGGTCAATTGTCAGCAGGTCATTACAGGCCTCAAAAATCGGCAGGCTACTGACATGTCGGCAGGTGTGGCAACACAGATCCTACCCGACTTCTTGACACGACTCAAACTTGCCAAAGTCACTAAATCAACGTCTACTACAATAATCAAGCCACATATCTGCAACGTCAGAGGGTGCTGGCAAAAGTCCTGCTGCACGTGGCTAAAAAACGTGATTTTTTGGACTTGGAGCAAAATTCTGCACACTTTCGCGTGTTTCTATGATACGACAAGTTGCGCACGGTCTGCTCAGATTCAAAAACAGTGCTGCCAAAAAATGACAGAGCGCAACAAAAAATCTTTCCTTGCAAGGGCACATTTTCGGCCATAACTCTTGAACGGCTGGTCAGATCGAGGCAACATTTTCAGAGATTTTGCAGCTATTCATGCTCTTTCAACTGATGTAGCACTCGATATGAATTTACAAATTCGACTTTTTAGGGATTTTACGACCAGTCTTCCCCCTTAAACACCGGTAATTCACCCAAAAAAAGTTGGTGCGGCTTATACTACGATAGTCAAATCAACGGTGGTAAAGAGGGAAAATGTCCGTATTTCGTGACCAAAAATCTGGGTGCGGCTTATACTCCAATGTGGCATATACGGCAACTGATCTGGCTCATTAGACATTGTATGGCCGCACTACCTTTCACTTTTCACACAAGGCAATATGCTTTTAAAATACTGTATATTATAAGTACAAATTTTCGTTTGGAATTAGCTTTCGCTATATTCATTAGGGGGCACGAAATAACTAAAGTTTGTACCAAACTAAAGTTTTTTTTCTGAACGTTCTGGGTGATAGACCTCGACCAAAAAAAAACTAAATTTAGCACGTAACGAACCTGCTGGTCGAGTGATCTAACGAAAGATTTCGTGAACGGAAATTTGTACTTCTACAGCATCGATGAAGGTGGGATGGAGGACAAGGTGCATTCAAAACACACACGATACCTGTACACAAACTCATGGGATTGCATGTTGCTGCATGCCTGACCGCTCACTTCTTTCAACATGGCAATGTACACACATTCATACAGCTAGTAAAGTCTGTGTTCGCACTGAACTACGGGAAAACCAGCAGGCGGGGCATGGCATGTCACAGTACCATCTGTGCGTGTGTTTGTGTGTGGGCCAATGGGGCATCATCAGTGCAAGTACGAGCTGACATGAGCAGATCTGGGAAGCAAGTACGCTCATACCTCAGTTATCCAGACCCCGAAGTTACGGGCACTTCCGTCCACCGGGCACCCTTTGGGCAAGTTCCAGTGGAAATATTACTACTCTTTTTGTCACATTTTGTGGAAATAATGACGTCATATGCCATATCTATGGCCTTTCCCCATCAAAATGTATGTGATTCGGAGTTATGGACATTTCAAAGTTACGGGCAGTGCCCGGTCCCGGACCACCCGGATAAACGAGACATGAATGTAGTAATGTCCATAACTCCGAATCGCATACATTTTGATGGGGAAAGGCAATAGATATGGCATATGACGTCATTATTTCCACAAAAGGTGACAAAAGAGTGGTAATATTTAGACTGAATCTCACTCAAAGGGTGCAAAGAGTAGTAATATTTAGACTGAATCTCGCTCAAAGGGTGCAAAGAGTAGTAATATTTAGACTGAATCTCGCTCAAAGGGTGCCCAGTAATATTTAGACTGGAATTCGCCCAAAGGGTGCCCGGTAGGCCGAAGTGCCCGTAACAAAGAGGGTCCGGACAACCGGAGATATGCGTGTACTTGGTATCAGCACGGTACACTGGACAGAGTACTGCACAATCCTTACTCTTGCCGTTGGCTGCCGCTCGCTTGCGCTGTGATGACACTGGTCTGGCACTGGGATGTCGCCTGCCGGACGTCGCTCTCGGCTGACCTGCGGTGGCACGTTGCAGTGCGCTGGTAATACGCTGCTGTGCCACCCCCACTGCAGCTGCAGTCGTTGTTGTCGTTGTCTGATCGTGCGGTTTGAGCGGTGGCAGCAGGTCGAGATTCTGCAGGGCCTTGCGATACAACACAATGTTAGTGTCGGAGGGGATGTGTGCAACGGGACGGCACACGCCCAGCTTACTCAGCGGCCACTGGGACCAGTGAAAGCGCGGCGGACACACAATACCTGGTGTGAACACAACACACATGCACACACACAACTTTAAAATCAATTTGTATTTTTGAATTTGTCAGTTCATCTCCCTGATGACGGAGCAGCATAACATGTGCTCTGGCTGAATGAAAAAGTGAAGTACTTGGAGAAAGAAAGAAAAAAAGATTGGTGGGATACGTATTTTCCCTGCAAAGATAACATGTACCGGTATGCACGCACGCACGCGGGAACGCACCAATGAACATGCCCCCCCCCCCACACACACACAGACACAGAGATCTTTACCAGATATCCACTGCCAGATAGTGTTAGCCACATCCGTCCTGAAGTCATCATCAAAGAGGCCGCGGGACGACGGGAACATTCGACAGAACGAATACAGCAGAGATTGAGAGAGGCAGTGAGGGTATAACTGTAGGACAAGACAACATCATAGACAACAGCACAGACAACAGCACAGACAACAGCATAGACAACAGCACAGACAACAGCACAGACAACAGCACAGACAACAGCACAGACAACAGCATAGACAACAGCACAGACAACAGCATAGACAACAGCACAGACAACAGCACAGACAACAGCACAGACAACAGCATAGACAACAGCACAGACAACAGCACAGACAACAGCACAGACAACAGCACAGACAACAGCATAGACAACAGCACAGACAACAGCATAGACAACAGCACAGACAACAGCACAGAAAGATACTATTCAAATTTCATGTACACAGCCTCCAAACAATCTACAAACTGTAAAATGGCTAATTTTGACAGGGAAAACTTATATGCCGTGGTTGGCTATCACGCCTCTCTCGCACTTTGTGTGCCAATTGGTCATGTGCCACGAGTTGAGTGTAATAAATAAACAAAATTTAATACATAAAAACTCGGATGTTGAGCCAATAGTAATATGGAAAGAGAAAAAGACCTAGAAGTTAGTCGAATGTCTCAATATCCTTGTGAGTTTGCGCCTTGTTCTCGCACTATCTGACTGTATATGATCTCGTTACCTTGGTGGACTGTTAGTCATAACTAGTAACTTATAGGTCTTTTTCTCTTTCCATATACAGGTCCTCCCTCATTATAACGAGTCCGGTTAGTACATAAACCCCGTTAGGGGTCGTCCGTATTTTTCGAAAAATTAAAAAATCCGTCCTCAGGCAGAAAGGGGGTGGGTGGTCAAGAGCGCTGGCGGAATTTAATTTTTTGATTTTTCGTACTTTTTTTTTTTTTTTTTCGTCAGTGACTTCATACACTTGTTGCACTGACATGTAGTGCACTGTAGACGTAGTGTAGGATCGCAAACACCAGCATGATATACCGGTACATGACTCTTTTGTAGGACGTGCATGGCCGTCGGTAGACCTCCTACTCACTTTACTTAGCTACTAGTACTTGACATACATGTACATGTACATGTACATGTACATGTAGGTGCAATCAGTGAACATGGGGTCAGGAGTCAGGAGTTCTTATTTTCGAGCTGGGCAACGGTAAAAATCAAAAAATTAATGGGAAAAAATGGGAGGTGGGTGGGTGGGTCAGAGACAATTTTGCACGAGGACGGATTTTTTAATTTTTCGATAATTACGGACGACCCCTTAGTAAATAGAAATCTGAAATCCCTTGGCGAAACGTGGTCTATACAACTGTTTACAGGTCCGGTTACAACATAATCGGTTAGTACATAAAATTCGTAATACCGACCCTTTGCCCAGGTCCCTGGAGTGCCAAACCCTCAGTATAAGATAATACTGACCATGCAGGACCAAGGCCAAAACACGTACTTGGTCCGCCAAGTTAAAATTGGCGCTTATCTTCTCACTTGGTTTTTGGTGTTCTGCCTGTGCCACACGGCATGGAACCACCGATTCACCATCCGAACATAACCATTGACCATTGCATCCGACGACATGGCAGCACAAACCATCACAGAAGTTGCGATCGGTTCGTTTGAGTCTTTTTGACGGAGCTGCCGCCGACGAACACTTCCGTCAGCGCAAGAAAACACTGCAACCTCCGCTCGAGTCCGTAAAATAGGTCAGGATGTTCGCATTTCAGAGCGATGGAGAATTCAGTTTCTGTCTACTTCCAGCTGTCTATGTATAATAAATGTAGTAGCCTCAGGATTTATTGCAATTATATGGTATGTAATTGCAATAAATCCTCCACCTCTACATTTACTATAATTATACATATAAATAAATAAGTACATGTAATATTTAACTCGGATGGTGAGCCAATTAAATAATTGTGAAAAGAAGAAGGACAAAATCAGTCATAACTCGTAACATTTCGTCCTTCTTCTTTTCACAAGTACATGTAAATAAATAAATAAATAGTCGACGAGGAGATAACCGTAAGATAGTGAAGACGAAGAACTGTTTGTTTTGACAAACATGTTAGTCACTTAGAAGTTGTTTGTTTTGACAAACATGTTACTCACTTAGAAGTTGTTTGTTTTGACAAACATGTTACTCACTTAGAAGTTGTGACTTCGGCGGTATTAGTCATGCCTCGTTGGAACAACCAACTTCATGACATGAAACTCAGTTGATTCAATGTCTAATTCCTCTTTGTACTTCTGAACTGTACAACTGCTACGCAGTACTTTCCGTTTTAGTAATAATTAGGCTTCATCAATGTTCTCTCCGTTCAAGTAATTTATTTGCGTAGTAACGGACTTTTGAATCGTTATCTTTTGAATCTTGGTCTGCTGCGGACTGTGCACGTGTTTCTGTACATCAGTAGTATACGCTAGCGTTGTACATCTTGTATGATGAATTTGTACGTGCATGCATGCAGGCATGCCAGCTTGTATTTCTGAGGGTCTTTTGGGGTTTTTAGAGTTTGTTGGTCATGGAGGTTTGCTTCGACTTGTAATTCATATTTTGCTCTCCCAATATAATTATAATGAAAATCTACTCGTGTAACCAATAATGGTTGTTGAGGTTGCGCTGATGTGGGGTTTCACGGGGTGAACGAGCTAGTTTGGTAACAAGTGGTGCCGAAACCCGGGAACGAACACTAACAGTCAGTTGAGGAACTGGAAACTGGAGTTGTGACAGTACGAGTACTGGTCATCTTGTCAGTGAAACTGGAAAATTTTGTGAAGCCCTACAGAGGTAGGCCAGAGGAGTCATGGGACACCTTCTGGGAAAAGTTCGTAGTATTGGCAGATGTGTTTGGATGGACGGACGAGGCTGCAATGATGAAGCGCTTGCCTTTGTTTCTGGAAGGTGACGTATTCCTTGTGTTCAGTAAAATGGAAAACGCTGACAAGGAGTCCAAGGACAAAGTAGCTGCGGCTATGCTGAAGTCCTTTGGAGCGTCCAAGAGTGTAGCGTATAGATCCTTTACGACCAGGCGGCTGCGAGAAGACAAGAGTGTGGATGCTTTTGTGGCAGATTGGAGACGCCTGCTGATCATGTCTGGTCACACTGACACCGGCGATAACGATGCTATGGTCATCGAGCAGATGCTGGCAGGTGTACCGATTGATATTGCGCAGCAAACCCGGTTGGCCTTCGCTGGAAAGGAGATGACGGTGACGGGATGTGCTGATGCAGTTCGAGCACTCGTCTCAGTCCAGTCACCGTCAAGGAGTGTGGCTGCTGTCGCTACCAGTCGGCGTACTGGTGGATTGTGTTATACGTGCGGTGAGACTGGGGCGAGTGACCTGAGCAGTTGGGCAGAGCAGTTGTCACGACGTTCTGCAAGTATCCGCGACCTAATTGATGAAGAGCTGTCTTCTGCCGATTTCGTGGAACAACCAGATCCCTGCCCGTATGCAGTTGGCGATGCCATTCTCTTGGAAGTGGGTGTACGACGCCAGAAGCGTCTCCCTCCCTTTAAGCCTGGCTGGTATATTTCTCGTATCATATCGAAGTCTACCGTCGTGATCTCTAAATCTGGCCGACTTGACAAGGTCATCAACATAGACTCTATTAAGCCTGATCCCATTCCGCTAGCCGACCCTGAATGCAGTCTACAAACCTCAGAAGATTCCTGTAATGTCTCTGACAGTGAGACTGACGAGGGTGTGCGCATTGAAATCAATGTGGGTCATGCAGTGGATGTGCCAGATCACGCTCCGCATGGCTTGCGGAATCGTAGCACCTAGCAAGCCCCTCATCGCTATCGTGAGTAACAATAAGTTTTAAATGTACTGGAGTAATGTTGTCAGGTGATGGAGTGAAGAGGAAGAACTGCTTGTTTTGACAACATGTTACTCAGTTGATTCAATGTCTAACTCCTCTTTGTATTTCTGAACTGTACAACTGCTTTCCAGTACTTTCCGTTTTAGTAATAATTACGCTTCATCGATGTTCTCTCCGTTCAAGTAATTTATTTGCGTAGTGACGGACTTTTGAATCGTTATCTTTTGAATCTTGGTCTGCTGCGGACTGTGCACGTGTTTCTGTACATCAGTAGTATACGCTAGCGTTGTACATCTTGTATGATGAATTTGTACGTGCATGCATGCAGGCATGCCAGCTTGTATTTCTGTGGGTCTTTTCGGGCTTTTAGAGTTTGTTGGTCATGGAGGTTTGCTTCGACTCGTAATTCATATTTTGCTCTCCCAATTTATAATGAAAATCAGTAATGAAAATCTACTCGTGCAACCAATAATGGTTGTTGAGGTTGCGCTGATGTGTGGTTGCACGGGGGCGAACGAGCTAGTTTGGCAACAATAGCTGTGAACAAAACGAAACCCGTGCTCATGTCACACAACAAAGTAACAACATTGAGAACATTTTCCATTGATGAATGTGACAAGAAAACATTCCGGAGTTAAACCACTGTCACTTTGTTGTTTGACATGAGCACGGGTTTCATTTTGTGCAAAACTTATAACAACCGATTTTACAAATTGGTGTGGAATTTATGTGCGGCAAGAGCTGCATAATTCACCTGAAACATATCGTCCCGGTATTCCTCCATGCTGGGCGAATCCAGCATCCATACAAACGTGTCGGCAATGCGTGAGAAGAGCAGGTCCTGATTCTCTGCATCTGGCTGCAAATAGAGAAACACAGGGCAGAAGAGAGAGAGAGAGAGAGAGAGAGAGAGAGAGAGAGAGAGAGAGAGAGAGAGAGAGAGAGAGGGAGGGAGGGAGGGAGGGAGAAAGGAAGGGAGGAAGGAAGGGAGGAAGGGAGGAAGGGAGGAAGGAAGGGAGGGAGGGAAGGAGGGAGGGAAGGAGGGAGGGCAGGAGGTAGGGAGGGAAGGAGGGAGGGAAGGAAGGAGGGAAGGAGGGAGGGAAGGAAGGAGGGAGTGAAGGAGGAAGGGAGCGAAGGAGGGAGGGAGGGAGGGAGAGAGACACAGAGAGAGAGAGAGAGAGAGAGAGAGAGAGAGAGAGAGAGAGAGAGAGAGAGAGAGAGAGAGAGAGAGAGAGAGAGAGAGAGAGAGAGAGTGCATTCTCTTGTCAAACATGTGTTTACAGCAGCCCGTCCATTAGTATTGTGGGTTACCACTATCCAGACACACTCAGAACGTTTGAATTATTCCCGTCATGTCCCGGCAACCTCTTAATGCTGATAGTATAGTAGCTAGGAGACACAGATTTCTTAATTTAAATTTTGTGATTTTGACTTGCACTCTGCTAAGCTGTTCGCTGGCTGGGTTTGGCGTCCACAGAAGTTGGTGGTGTGTCTCTGGCTTGTTTTTTTCGCAATGGACACTTCCCATGCACAGGTACCCCTCTCGTGTTCGTTGGCCAGATTAATTCCAGTTTTGAGCTAGGCTCCAAGACCCGCCACACCATCATCCATGTATACTTCAAGCTGTCTGATGCCCTACTCTCCCGCACATCCCTGTGTGTGCTCGGATTGTGACCGCCCAACTGGCCTTCTGCTTGCCGAGTTGAGCGCAAGCAAGCCAGCACCAGAACCCACCATCGACCAGATTCGCGCCGAGCTGCTGGGGGAGTTTTCAGACGTGTTCGATTCAGAAAGTCTGATTCTCACACCGGCTACTGGCAAATACCATTCAGTGAAGCAGCACGGCCATTGACCACATTTATACCCCACGGCCCGGCCGTTATCAGTACTTGTGTAATCCGCAGGGCCTCATCTTGGCCGGAGATGAATACAACCGCCGTATGAGGACGCCATTCGGCAACATTACAGCACACACACACACACACACACACACACACACAAACACGCACACATACACACACACACACACACATACACATATCCCTCCCCCCCCCCCCACACACACACCCATTCCTTACACTGAAGTGCTCCAGAAAGAACCACCAGAAGACATCCTGCAGGTCAACAACAACATCAACGCCATGGCCAATACACATACACAATTACAGACGGAAAGACACAGAGACACACATGCACACACACACACACACACACACACACACACACACACACACACGATCAGTGGACCCTTTTAACCAGCATGGTTACCATGATAAGAACTGGACACAACAAAGCAAACACATGCGTCTCCACAATACTGCAAGCGAGAGCACTGGCTAAGACTCCTCAAAGACATATTGTGGCAGTAGTGCACACTCGACTATCACAGGCAGACACTGATTGGATGTCTCCATGGCAACCATCACATGATACAACACAGCACAACACCAAGCAGACAGTTGAAACTGCAATGCACATACGTGTACATGTAAGCACACACACACATACACACACACACACACACACGCACCACACGCACCTGTAAGAGGAGTATGGACATTTCGTTTGTCATCACTTGCCGCCATTTCCGCTTGAAATCGTCCTGACAGGGGCAAAGACACACAATGCACATGTGTATCAAAGGAAGGAACTCGTCTTCTAGCTTACAGACACCCTTTTTGACAGCTTTGGGGCAAGGTTGAAGGTGCACTCCGAAGGAAATTACGTCCAGGCTGCAACCATTGTTTTGGTTGGGAGGGTACCGGTCTTTGCAATCATATTTATTCATTTTATTATACTAAAGTATATAGACAACACCTGGCACGTCAAAAGACAGCCAATTATTCTGTTGAGATGAAGGGTGAGAGTCAACTATGGCAGAATAGAGCATACAGAGAGGGAGGAGAGAGAGAAAAGAGAGAGAGGAGGAAGATATGAATCATTCTTTACTTGCACACCCATACTTACTGACACCTCAAGATGGCTGACGGGCTCGCTGAGCAGTTCTGCTGGCTCAACCACCACTGGCAAGCTAGTTACTTCGCCCACGTCAAAACCCGGATACTTGACCGACTAGCGCCGGGTGACCATGGTGCACACAGGCAGTTGCGTGAAGAGAGGAACAAATAAGCAGACACAGAGAACATGGCATAAGATGCTTAATTCGAATCGAATGTTCGGTCGACCAACATCACTCCAGAGCAGAGCGCAGGGAGTTGTTTGAGCTGACAGCTGAGAGTTTCGCTACCAGATAGATGTACAGGCTTAGGAATTTGGTTAAGAATCGAAAGAGTTCTGCCCCGTGGTGTTCACCCTGCATACAATGCCATTCATAGATCAATATCAAACTATGGGCACCGACGGCTTTGAACTACTCTGCAAGTCTGTGACACTCCAGCAATGAACATGACAGTAAATACTGACTCGCTATCCTGCCATTGAAAAATAGCTAAATTTGCACTTCCCCAGCATAGTCACCAGAAGAGAAGACATGGCTTACAGAGATGCCGCGTGGTTGATCACCGTGTCTCCCTCGCCTCCCTGCGCCGGGTCTCTGCCGAGCACCTCCACCAGCACCTCCCCTGGTGCCGTGCATGGCTCCACTGGCGACGGTGGTGGCCATGGCTGTGTCCATTCTCCCCAAACCACCCGGTGCAACAGCCTCCTCAGGAACAGATGGCTGAAGAATACCTGAACAAACCAAAGAAACACAGAACAACCCCAAGAGAGAGAGGGGGAGAGAGAGAAGGAGAGAGAAAGAAAGAGAGAGAGAGAGAGAGAGAGAGAGAGAGAGAGAGAGAGAGAGGGGGGGGGAGGGAGATGGTACAATAAATACATCATGGGAGGCCAAGTTGACTCTCACCAGGTAAAGTCAAAGGTATGCAGCACCACATGCACATATACAGGGAAAAGATTAGAGCTGGTACACTATTGAACTGAGCACTTCCAGGCAGCTTAGTTTTAGTCTACACTGTACTTGCGATAAATCCTGCCCCATTTAGTCACACATTCCCGATAAGTCCACACCTTTGTAAATGGTACAGCATGTTTGTGTGTGTAAGTCCACAGTGTCTTCATAAATCACACACTTGCGATAAAGTCGCGCAAGCTTGCCACCAGGGCTAACTGCATTACTTTTCGAGCAAAGACAGTGGGTAAAAGGCAATTATGCCTGCAGCCATACTCCTACGCTCTATGTTTTTGTTTTGTTTTTTGTTTTTGTTTTTTTTTTTTTTTGCACCATAGAATTTCAAGCCTCTTTTAGGGGAGAAAATTAACACAATGGATAAAATGCAATACAATATACACTGGAGAAGAAAACAGGAGAATGCATGTGTAAAATAAAGATCTACATGTATGTTCCACATATCAATTCAAGCACAGCCGCCCACCACCACAATCAGGCTGACAGCAGCAGCAGCAGCTTACCGTCACCAGCAGCAGCAGCGCTCTGTGCCGCTGTTGCCGTGACGACGCTGGAGTCGCGGGACTCACCGCCGCCGCCACCTCCCCGTGTGGCAAGGCGCGTCACGCCGCGCACACCTCTGCTAGGTCCGGTCATGATATGCAGCTGGTTAATCTGCTCAATCAACGCGTCGATGTTCGCCGCCAACCTTTCCAAATCGGAGAAGTCCAGCTCTGAAGCCAGAAGCAGGGAAAAGAAGTGCGACACATGTTGGAAATGTGCTGGAAAGTTGCACAACACATATCATGCACATACTGGAAGAGACGTGTACTCATTAAAAGTGGAAGAACTGCCACCCATCTCTTGATCAGTATTATTTTCATTCATGTTTCCGCGTTCCCTTATCAAGTGCAGTACAGACAGCTAGAACCAATGAATGGTGTGGATGAAATAGCACCACAAGGGTGACAAGTTGATAACCATTACAACTACATGTAAGTGACTTCTTGTCTCTCCCTCCCCCCCCCCCCCCCCTTATTATCTTGTAACAGTCGTGGATAGTTGCTTCATAACTCGTTTCCATGTGATTTCTTCTATTTTTTAAATTATATTCACTGGCTCAGTATCCGAGTCCCGATAATTAGAAGTTTTTTTCTCTCTGGCGTTTTAGGATTCGAATCATCAGGATTCCACCCATACTAATACAGGCCAATCATCCCGGTTTTCCCGGGGAAATCCCGGGAAAACAACATTACTCCCGGGATCCCGGGGATTTCAAGCAAACTCCCGGAAAAATCACGTTTTTGTCTGATCCAGGTTTTTCCTGAAAACTCCAGTGACTCGCCTCCAATGTCTCGGTTTTTCACAAATATGTACGGTGTGCACTCGCATTTGGAACTCTGCACGGAACTTTCAAGACCTGACCAGCCTAGCCTGCATGATCTGCACCGACAAGGACGCTGGGCACCCGCCGACTGATCGAACTGTAATGCAGGGTCAAACTGTGCTGTACGGAGAGTCCAGAATCCTGTGCCGTCGAACGTTTTTGTTGGCGGGAAAAGCTCTTTTTCACGTGTTTTCGTGCCATCCTGGGATTTTGAGAGAATTCCAGGGATTCCGCATGTCTTGTCCAGGGATTGAGATTTTGGTGGTTGGTCAGTATGTGTACTACTGGTTTTCTTCTTCGGTTGCCTCGTTCTTCTACAGCTTTGCTGATGGGGCTTGAGGCTTGTAAGCAATACCAATAGCAGCAGAAGTCAATAAGTAACGACTTCTGGGTCAAAAATGTCCACGTGGATCCACAGGCCCAGTGCGAAGCACAGTGTCTTGCAGTTAGGCGGGCCGACCCTGGTGTCAAATGCTGCTATAGATTTTTGAACCAGCAGCCACAGTGCCCCCGGGCAGGAGGGTCTAGTTCAATCACTACGGGGGGGGGGGGGTACGGGTGGATATCTCAACCCACCATGAAGGAACCTACCCAAGCGGGTAGACCCACACAAAAGCTGGATCCGTGTGTCTTTGCCGAAATCCACCGGGACTCGAACCCGGGACCTTTGTTATAGACCAGTGACGGTCGAAAACTACAACACTGGTAGGTTGTGGCGTAGTCGTCATTCCAGCAAAGACAGTTCAACTTTTTTTTAGACTTTGAAACTGCTCACGCTTCTTGTGAACTCACACAGGCTGCTGCAGTGTCTACTCTAGGATTTCAAACCAACCTGGTACACGTGTACCTGGTACAACTCGTCCAACCGGGTCAGAGCCGGGTACGTTCAAGTGCGGCTACTGCATGTACATCAGGGAGTCGTAAATATTTGAGGGCTCCCTGATGTATAATAATTACTATTTTCCCAACCGGGTCACAAGTGACCCGGTGTTCTTTTCCAAACAGGTCCAAGTACCCCCAACCGGGTCGCTGGCCCGGCTCTGGAGCAGACACTGTCAGCTGGGATGAAATCCTCATAATGTGTACACATACACACACACACGTACACACACACACACACACACACACACACACACACACGTACAAACTTAACAATGAAATTGAAGGAGCTGAAATTTTGTTTGATACACTCGAATCATGAATTCATGAACATTAATAATAGCCGTCACTCACCAGACTTTTCTCTCAGACTCTCTGCAATCTCCTCTTCCGTTCCAACTAGAGTCTCAGCATGGTAGTCAATCTTGTATCGACCTAAAAAACTGTCAGGGATTTCAGGAAATAAGGTGGAGAGACCCTCGCGTTTCAGCCACTCATCACCGTCACGAGGAGGTGGCGTGGGTTTGGGCTTTATCACAGGGGACGGCTCGCCGACGCCCGCAGAGTTTCCACTCCAAAATGCCATTGCTATTACCGGCACTTGCGGAGTCTACTGCTGGAGCTGCCTGCACTACGGTTGTTTCGCCGACACTGTGACAGCTCAGAGTAATAGTCGTTTACAAAATAATTCAACATTCAGATGTTGGAGAAGAGAAGGGAAAAAACCAACTCTTGAACTGCCTCAAGCTCCAAACCACTCAGTGGAAAATCGACATTGTGGATTTGTGGTTCTGTATCTACCGGTAGTTGGATGACATTGGGACAACAAACTGTTACACGGCACGGGGACTTGTGTTTCTAATCACGAATCACTCCCTCGTCTGCTGTTTTGAATCAGATCCAGGGAGTCCCATGTATATGGCCTATCCTGTCATGAAGAAAAAGGATTTGAACAATACATGAATAGCCATGTACAGTACATCATGTACCATGCTTGTTCAAAAATGCCGCAGCTATGCTTTTGTACCGTACCGCGTCGCTTGCGTCCCAAGGTGTCGATGGCAACATCGTCTTGCCTGCACAGGCGCGTGTTTCTTCCGTTCATAGCGTTGCTCAGCCACTGCTCACTAGCGCTATATCGCGCACCCTCTACCGCTTTTTTCATGTCCACGTTGATTTTGCGTTGATTTTTAGGATTCTCTCAGAAATTTGATTCCGTCCTTGATTATTCTGCTCAGTATGGACTCAAAGCATGTAGTTTAGCTACGACTTTGGTACGGTACGCCGATCCACAGAAGCCGAAGCGGGGAAGGACATGCATGGATGAGATGCGCATGGCACAGAGACCAGCCGGTCACATACACGACACACACTTGTTTTGTCCGTCTATCGGCTTGTGCCAGCGCAGCGCGTGTTATGTTGTTTGTTCTTTCGCAGTCAAGTCTCAAGAGATGTGGTTTGCATTGAATCTGTTGTAATGAACGAACCAATACGATATAACTTATGAAGAAGAACGGAATTATTCTAGTCTGTTATCATCCTATGGAATAGACCGAGTTGAGTCGATCGTTCGAGTATTGGCATTTTCTATGCCCCGTACGGACTTGACTTTGCATGCAGCGTCTGTGAATATTTTGTTTGAAGAGTAATAATGGATGAGGGTCATGACCTACTCGGTCGTGACGAAAAAGAGGACAATATGGCAGATGACGATTTGTTGGAGGGTATGCCTCCCCTCCAGACCTGGGTGAAACCTGCTGGACGAGGCCCTTCCCCAGTTAGTTCTACGCAGGCAAAGAGAACAAGGTAATATTGCAGTCTCTCAAGTCTTTTGTTGTTCTACCTTGACGAATCTGCCGCCTCGGCGGATGTGTTCAAACATGGAGTGCGGAGCTGTTTTTATCTGTTTGACTGCTGGTGGAGTGCGACATTAGCTGTGACTTCTAGCTCATAAGGCATGGCTAACTGACACATGATGGTGTTAACCTCAGCGAGTGCCAATTTGCCAGAGTTGCACGCGGTGCGGGTGACATTATTGTTGTCATAAAATTGTTGGAAATGCGCACTATTGTCTCAGTGTGTTCGTTATTTCATCGTCCTCTCCCACTGCGGCAATGTGCTTATAATGAAGTGGTGTTGTTTTCGTTGGTTTCTTTCGTTCTAAATCTGTCGGAGTACACCCGTTGTTTGGAGTGCAGCGTATTATAATCCTCCAGGTGGAGGTTGGTTTCGCATTATTGTATGGCATTCCGTAGCTGCTGATGAATGGGGTTGTGTTTCTATTTGCGGACTTGTGTCCGCCTGCGTTTTTCGGCTGGCGCGCGCCATACGTCCATCTAGAATAGAAAGGGTGGCTGGAAATGGTCGATCTTATTATGCTTGTGATTGCTGCTCGTCTGTTCATGTGTGCAGCTCCCCCCACCAGCTGGCATCAATATCATCCATGTCGCCAGTGGGTAGTGGCGTGCGGAGTACTGTGTGCCCGATTCCAGTGAGCTGTAGCGAGGCGATGCCCTCCACGTGGAACGTGCGCACGGCAGCAACCGACGTCGCGGGAGGAGTGCGCCCAGCTGCAATTCAACAGGCGCACTCTGCTGGTCTGGTGATACGGCCTAGCGGCAGTGGCAATGTGACGTCTGCGAGCGCACCCCGAGCTGCTGCAGCAGCAGGCACAGGTACGCCCGTGATGCCCTCGTCCAGTTCAGCCGTGCCACAAACGCAACGCAATCTCCTGTCGGCATACTCCGTGGAGCAGCAGAAGCGGCGGCTACATGAGCAAGATGAGCTGGTAGCCACACCGTACGGCCGTGACACTGCGGCCTCCTCCTCTTCATGCACCATTCCTAGCTCTCCGGTGTCTTCACAAACTCCGAGGAGCGAATCACCGCAGGCGGTTGCCAAGCCACACTTTTCACCCGAGTCGGTGAATGAAGCATCCAAGAAAGCACCCACGGTAAGGGAATTGCTGGCACTGCGCAGCAGAAGCAATGACAACAACAATACCGACAACAGCAAAAACAACAACAACGATTTCAAACAGTGACACACCTGTGGTGTGATCTAGCGGTGCCCTTGATGACATGACGACCAGTGGGCCAATCCAGCACGGTGCACCCCAGCTGTTCCTTTTTCCAAGAGTACATAACCCCCAAGAGTGTGCAACTGCCTGCACAACCTCTATGCTGTGCTGCGACGGCAGAACTTCACATCACGTGACATGGTTCAAAAGGTTACGCTGGCAAACAGTGCAAAGTGACCGCAAGAGAGTTGAGCCCAAAGCTGGGTTGCATACAACCCTGTATCTATCATGCACACAATGCAAAACATGTGTACGAGTTCATCACGTGATGTGAAGTTCTGCCGTCGCAGACCCCATAGCCGGAGTTGCACACTCTTGGGGGTTATGTACTCTTGCTTTTACCCATGCATTCACACATACGTTTAGGGAATCGTTCAGGGAATCTTGAAGGTCCCCCCCCCCCCCCCTTCATACCCACCTCAAATGTTCCTGCAAAACGAAGACATGTTTTTCTAATTGCATGCCGAGCATGAAACCCTGACCGTAAATCAGATTGCATAGATCATTCAGCGCTACATCGTAACATGGCTGTTCTGTTGCTTACTCAGTGTGGATGAAGCTTCATCGCAGTGCCTTGGTCATGCCTGTCGTGCAGTGGATGAATCTAGACTAGGATCCGAATCCAAATGCTTGCGGGGGCATGATTTGATTCCGGTTTAGTTCACAGACTTCTCCTTTGCGTAAGAAAGTAATAAAAAAATCAGTTAGTTCGCGTTTCCAGGTCCTTAAGTAGAGAAAGTCCCCTGATTTAGGTCAAGGTCTGTGGAGAATCCATAAATACAAATACAACTAAACCAGGGTTTTTGCAGCTTTTCACATTTGAGTCGCGCTGATTGTGCTTATTGCAAGTGCCATATTTTCCGAATGTACACTCGTGGCCATAGAAATCAGCCGCGCGAGTCGAAAGCAGCGCCGCTTTTCCATTTTAATTACATCTCGCACCGTCTCGAAGCCCATGCGAAGGCCGCATAGGCCTTGGTGGTGGTTCACGGTTCTGGGTTTCTTTAGCCACAGCTGCAGTGCGCACAGTAGATGCATTAGTTAAAGGGGAAGTGCATCGATTTTTCGAGTATGGTCCAGAAGAAAGACAATTTGATATCGGTTCGAATGGCATATCTCTCGCTTTCATACGATAAGCCAAACTTGCCAAATCGCCAATTGTATACTCACGTTGCCATAGCGACCAGCGCAGTGATGACGTACGAAAGGCTTAGCTCCACCACAGAGAAGGTCGATCACTGCAGAATTTGGTCATTTTCAATTGGTTTATTGTATTCACGAAGTGAAAGAAGGGCTGTGTTCAATGCTGTTAGTGCAGTGAACTGTTTGTTAGTAGTCCTCTCGGTTGTGTACTGGGACGTGACACCGACAGGAGAAAGCTGGAGTGCGGAGACACCAGCAGACAAGCGAAAATAGTGACGAACAAAATGCTGAAATCTTGGTTGGGACAAATCAGACGTTCAGCATTTTCCCCAACCAAGGACCATGCCGTTTGCTCTTTCCACCTCCTGAAGATGAATGAGATGCTTCCTGGCGACTCTCCTATCTCTCGTAACATCTTCTGAAGCCAGGTGAGACGACGGGTGGTGGAGATTGACGAATGAAATAATGTCGTAGGTTTGAAAGTTTGCTGAAAATGTCTCAGGAGAGATGGCGAATTCCAAGCATCTTGTCCTGGAGGAAACCATTTCCTAGGCACAGTCAGCCTAGGGAAATGCATGAGAAGGGCGATAAATAGTACACGGCACTAACAGCATTGAACACAGCACTTCTTTCACATCGTAAATACAATAAGACAATTGAAAAATGACCAATTTATGCAGTGATCGACCTTCTCTGTGGAGGAGCTAAGCCTTTCATACGTCATCACTGCTCTGGTCGCTATGGCAACGTGAGCATACAATTGGCGATTTGGCAAGTTTGGCTTATCGTATGGAAGCGAGAGATATGCCATTCGAACCGATATCAAATTGTCTTTCTTCTGGACCCTACTCGAAAAATCGATGCACTTCCCCTTTAAGGCTAGGCAGTTGTATTTGCGCTCTGTACTCCCCGTGTGAAAATACAAAAGTAGAGTTGCCAAATGTACCTTGACTGGTGCGATCTAAACTTGTCCTCCTGTGTGTATTTGGAGCAGTTTTACATCTTTGTTGTGTGACGAAAAAAATTGTGTACAAAATGACCACAGCATGCGATCAGTGGAACCGACGTGGCCAGCATAGGTTACCTCCCCTCTGTATCTGAACACGAACCCTCTATGCTGCTGTTGTATGTGCAGAGTATGCCCCGCTGGATGCTGATCCACAAAGATGCCGGTCCGTGTGCGAGGTGTTCCATGTGTCTCAAGGCTATAGCGTATGGACCGCGCCTTTACACACATCCACAGCAGTGGTCCTCGGCGCAGCTCCAGGTTAGCATGGTGCACCTAAACACACGTACACACGCGCGCGCACACTGTGCATGTCATGATGAACACACACGCTGCACACTGTGCATGTCATGATGAAGCTTGCGCACTGGTTGCCAGTGTGCTGATTTACTAGTATTGATCCACTGATCAGAGTGTGTTTCGCCTCGGGCCTGCCTTTGCAATCTGTAGCTGATTGATGCTGATTTTTTCCACTATATTTCTCAGGTGTCCAGAGTACTTCAGTGTAATAGTTCTGCCTCCAACTAGTGTACATGCGGGGGCGTCGGACGGTATTTTAGTATGGTATGGTCCGCCATCTCTGAAGTGCAATTTACTCGTGTGGGGGTGGCTGAGCCGAAAAGTTTGGAAATTTAGACCAGAGTCCAGATCAACCGAAAGCTCTGTCGCAATATTTAGTTCAGAGTCCAGATCAGTGTAATTTATTGATTCACGGGGTGACTGGGGCAAAAGGTGGTACGGTCAATACCGTAGTGACCGTACCGTGTCTGATGCCCCTGGCATGTATTCTCTCTCACTCTATCTCACTCTCTCTCTCTCTCTCTCTATTCTCAGGCTCTGGCAGTGAAACGTGGCGTCAGTGGATCCCAGTGTGTCTGCCGTAACTGTCTTCTCCTCCTCATGGGCCAAGTGCATGCAAGCAGCCAGAGTGCTGCGACTGCTGCTGGCGGTGGCGGCGGAGATGCTGGTGGAGATCGCGGTGGTGCTGGTAGCACGGTGGTGGACGCGATGCAGGCCCCACTCAGCATGCGACCTGGCAGCACAGTAGGTGCAGCGACCTCTTCCAAGCCCGTCAACGCCAACTCTGGTTCTCGGCACCTAGGCGCAGCTGCAGCTGGCGGCAGTGGGAGTATGAAAAGAGGGCGGCGAACTCCCGCCGTGTCCGACACAGACTCCGCCAACTCCAGTCAGTTATCGTCGTCAGAGGCGGATGACAGCGAGGATGACCAAACGTTTCGCGTGGGCAAGTCCAAGCGTAAGCAGCATGGAGGTGGTGCTGGCGGTGGTACTGGTGGCACTGCTGCTGTCAAGCAGGTGGCGTGTGCGTATCCCAAGTGCCCAGAGCCGGCTCGTCATCACATCGGCCAGCGCAGTCACCCGGCCGCCGCCACCCTGCTCAGCTTGTCGTGGGACGTGATCAAGGCGTCGTGCGACAGCAGTGGCCGCCTGCCGCTGTGCAACGAGCACCACAAGACCATCAACCAGCTACACGGGTCAGTGATGCGAGGTGGTGTGTGTGTGTGTGCGTGTGTGTGCGTGTCTTGAATGGTGTAATCCCGGCACAAATATAATTGCTTTGTCTAACATAGCTGTTCGCTGTCATCGCTTCCGCGATGAGCGTGTCTAGGTCTGAGTGTGTGTGTGTTTGTCCCATATGGTGCAGTGGTATGTGCAGCGATTTCCAATCGATAGGTTGCGGGTTCAATTGCCGACGATTATGGTCACACACGTCTTTCTTCTCTTTCTCAGACTCCTCCTGACTTTTCTTTCATTCTCCTGGGTGGTTACCAACAGCCAGTGCATGCCGGAGTATGTGGTGTGATATGTGTGCGTGAAAAATGAAGAAGAAAAATGAAAAAGACCAAAAAGTAGGGATTCACTGGCCAGAAAAAGTCACTTCAATCAGCTGTGGTGTAGACCAGGCTGAATAGTGGCGATCAATTCTTCAGCCTTGCAAGCTGTTGAATGGTGCAATCCCAGCACAAGCTGCTATGGCTTCTGCTGTAGCATCGCTATCATCGCCTCCGGCGATGGGCGTCCAATGGTCCAATGGTGTGTGTGTTACGCCCGGTGTAGCATCCAAGTTTATTGCACTGGGCAACCATGGTCCCCAGTTGACTTTTATATAGAAACAAACTTCGTACATATCGAGTGTATGTTGGGGCAAGCGTACAGTGTGCCTTGGTTGGAAAGAAAATAGTCGATATGCTATGTATGGCGCATTGTGCACGGAATTGTACGGACGTTTTCTGCTGCTCTGTACATGTACTTTGGTTGGCGTGAACTTAGCATTATCTTGATCAAAGCTCACACTTAAGAACAGGCGCCGCTTGCTGGTCGGTTCTTGCCAGCCAGTCACAACTTTACTACCGTCCACTACACTATACATGTCATGTGACATATGGTGTGCAGTGTGCACCGTGCAGTACCTTGCCCAAGTACAGATATCATCTGCATGTCTCTTGAGGGTACTAGCAAGAGTACATAACCCCCAAGAGTGTGCAACAACTGCCTGCACAACCTCTATGCAGTGCTGCGACGGCAGAACTTCACATCACGTGACATGGTTCAAAAGGTTACACTGGCAACTACTGTAAGACATGTTATTATAACGAGTCGCAAATTTAACGATTGTCGAAAATTCATAGGTCAACGAGAAGATTTAACGATCTTGCAGTATTCTGCCATATCCACACACAGCATATATGAAGCATTACGGCCTCAACGGATCTTATTATAACGAAGAAATGTCATCCGTTAAAACGTTAGTTTTGCTTCCTCGTTATATATACATGTCTTACAGTAGTGCAACGTGACCACTAGAGAGCTGTACCCAAAGCTGGGTTGCGTACAACCCTGTATCAATCATGCACCGAGCGCAAACAATGTGTACGGGTTCATCATGTGATGTGAAGTTCTGCCGTCGCAGACCCCATAGCTAAAGTTGCACACTCTTGGGGGTTATGTACTCTTGGTACTAGTGTGTGTACGTAATCCATCTCCAGGCTGTGCTGTGTTGTCCTTCCTGTGCTGCTTGGATGCATGCGTTCAGTGATTGATATTGGTTTCACACAGCGTGATGGACTGAGCGCCCGGCCTTCATGGCACTAAGCACACGTTGATGTAATCGCGTGTGTATGTCATACCCCTATGTATGCTTGTGTGTACAGTGAAACCTGTCTAAGGCGACCGCTCGAGGGACCTTGAAAACATGGTCTCTGTTCAAAACATGGTCTCCTTATCCATGGTCATTCGACTGGAAATAGCATCCCTTAGTCCTGGTTTCAATGGTCTTCTAGGACAGGTGGTCGCCTTGACAGGTTTTGCTGTATGTGGCAGTATGTGCACTCATGTATGCATGTGTTGTGTATTGTGTTGTGTTTGTCTCTACCCCATCTGTGTATGCAGGCCCAGTGCCAAGGGCTATCAGACGAAAAGCTCCATTCGCGATCTGGTGGACGAGAAGTTCCGGCCGGAGGACTATGGTCCAGCGTTGCGCAATGTCAGCGCTAACAGCAGTAGCACTAGCGCTTCGAAGAGCTGTGCCACGGGCACGTCAGGCCGCAAGGGACGCAAGTGGCGCGCAATCGACACGAATACGCCGTTTGCGCGTGCACTGCGCACCCTGCCCAAGGCGGTGGAGCGGCCCGATCGCACCTACTGCGGACTCGTGCGCATGCCGGTCACCTGTCTCCTACCTGCGTCACATGACATGGCCTTGGATCGTGACATGCCTCACGTCCCACCCAAGCCCTTGCCCAAGCCAGCTGCATCCAGTGATGGTGTAAGCTCCACTGTTGCTAGTAGTAATATATCGACTCCACACGCAGTCCCGAGCAGCAATGGCGTTGCGGCTGGCAGCATGATACCTCCCGTGCAGCGCTTCCACACACACCGTCTCTTTGGCTGCGTGCCGATCGACGTGGCAACGGGAGAATCTGTACCCAAGGTGCAGCTGCTCTACGCTGATCGGCCGCGAACAGTGGTGGTGGTGAGCACGACAGCAGCAGCAGCAACAGGTACTACTTCTACTAGCAACACTGCCGCTGCTACGTTGTCTGCATTGTCTGCATCACAGTCCATGTCAAGGGCTGCACACAGTACAGCCTCTGCCGGTGGCAGAAAAGCAGCAGTGCCAGTCTCTGCACCTGTGTCTCACCCTCAGCAGCATGCACAGATGCGGCCCGGACGTCAGCAGCAGCAGTTCTACCATCAGAAGCAGCAGTCGTCGGCGTCTGGGTCGCATCACGCCACCTCGGCAGCAGCAGCGCAGCGTTCCTCGTCGTCGTCCATTCTTCACTCTCACCATGCAATGCCAGTTGCAGGACAGCGACACCAAACGCATGTAGCCCTGCATCGTCAGGCGCAAGCACCGCAGCAGCAGCAACTTGCTCCGAGGATGCCGGCAGCGACGGCAAGCACTGCCATGCGTCCGTTGCTATCCAGCACTGGCAACGTGGCTGCTGGTTACTCACAGCAGCGTGCTGGGCTACATCGCCCTGCACTCCTGCAGCAACAGCATCAAGGTCCTCACCACCACCATCAGCAGCTGCAGCAGCAGCAGTCTCCACGTGGCCACAAGCAGCAGCAGCAGCCCCAGCAGCATGGGCCTATGGCGCACCATGGCGTGACGCCGTCTGTTCCATCGCTTCCAGCACGAGGGCATCATGCACATTCCAGTGCAGTGCCTGAGTCTGCTACGGCTCAGCGCTTCCACCATCGTCAGTCTGCTACTACTTCACAGGCACGTCACTCCCAATCACCACACCGTAGTGCTGCTGCTACTGCTGCTGCTGCTACCGCCATTGCTACTGCTAGTCTAGCAGCAGCATCCACTCAACTGCCTGCGTACAAACAGACCTCATCATCATCAACCGCTGCGGCTTCTTTGCATGGTCATGGCGTGCCCGGCCAAGCTCTTTCTGCTGCTGCGGCTTCACCGCCACAAGGGCCGGCCGTCGCTGCAAGCAATGCCACTGGCACCGTACCACCACCGTCACAGCCGGGGCAGCGACCAGCAGCTGCCACCGCCGCTGCTACTGCTGCAGACTCTACAGGTTCGTCGTTCTTTCAGGTCAACGGCATCCGACAGCATTTGGACATTCCAGCACAGCTCACCGACCTGGACATTCAGAAGCAAGAGGAGAAGGTGCGAGAGCTGCATCGCAAACTTCAGCAGGCTGCTGCCAGGTAGGCGCCATTGCACCGCCCCCGCCTGATGATTAGCTGAAACTAACTTATAGCCAATATGGGCTTGCTGTGTGGCTTACTGCAACCTCTTGATGTATCCGGTGAATTTCTTTCACTCTCCTTTTTTTTTATAGTCCTACAATGTCCCAATGCTGTCGGGCTGTCCCGAAAACTGTCCTGCCATTTTGTTTTTATCCCGTGAGTGTGTGTGTGTGTTTGTGCACGTACGTGTTTGTGCACGTGTTTGCACGTGTGTTTGCATCCATAAGCAGATATTTTCCTCTCCCATTCATAGTACTATTTTTTCCTTTTCCCGTTGTCTGTTCTTAGCAGGCACTCCTGAGTCATGGCACTGGTGCAATGACACAGTATTACGGAGAAGTCCACTCGTACTAAAGGTTCAAAGCACCTTTTTCACGGTGTTGGTTGCCAGTTCGTTTTTCCCTAAGCTAAAAAATATATGATGGACCTATTTTATTTTGATATCGGCGTAATACCATGCGTGGCTCCATCTCGTTGGACGCATTGTTTCACGAATTAACCATGTCTGCAACGACACAACTGGCACTAGTGTGTGTGTATGTGTGTGTTTCGTCTTCCGTCACTGTACGTGCTGCCCAGTTGTGGTCTCGCTTGGGAGCTCCAGCTGCACATGCACACCAGTATCTGCATGTGTGGGTGCATTGCACGCATGCAGAGCCGTACCTGTCAAATCAGTCCCCGGATGGATGGACGAGTAGGGCAGGGGATTGCCTCGATAGGGCCTTATGACGAGGCCGGGCCTTGTCACCACCAAAGACAATAAGAAGAGACAGAGCTCATACTGGTCTATAGTGTACCACCCTTTTCAGGGGACCCATGCATAAATCCCCTTGTTGATGGGATTATGAGTGCATAATCCCCTCCCCGCGGAGCTGCGCACCAAGGGGATTTAAAAAATAATCCCTTCGGAACTGTGCAATATCCTACACCAAGAGTACTCTTGCCTATACAAAACCCATATTGGCCATGGGTAGCTTTGTAATTGCTCTAATATGTAGCATAGCAGTCAACGTTGTGTACTCCAGCCTGTATAGCTGTAGGTGTTGCAGTCATGTATTTTTGCCCCTCCCCCGGTTGTACTCCTGTCTTGATGCATACCAGCAAGAGTACATAACCCCCCAGAGTGTGCAACTCCACTATGAGTGCTGTCCCGACAGAATTTCAAGTTGACGTCATTTTGATGATGCAATGCGCACTGTACACGGATTATCAGACGAATCCGGAACCTGTGGTTGACCGAAGCCGATCGATCCTGTACAAATTATTGCAAAGAAAAACGTGTGATGCGTTGACACCCGTACACATGTTGTAAATCACTGGTGCAAGGAGCATTGCGTCGTAAATAATGACGTCAACTTGAAATTCTGTCGTGACAGCAGGGTATGTGGGAGTTGCACACTCTGGGGGGGGGGTTATGTACTCTTGATACCAGCAAGAGTACATGACTGATTGTACTCTAGATACCAGGCAGGCATGAACCACAAAATTAATCATGCCAGACATACCCATATCAACTTTCTTCTACGATGTGAGTACCATTCATCATAAAATACCGTAACGTCGTGTATACAAGCTGCGGCTTATAATTATGACTTTCTTGGTGAAATTTTGCAGGCTTCTGCATGAGAGAGGCTTCTATACAGGACAGGTATTTCAATGTACCGTAATGTCGCGTACAGTCAGGCCTCGCTTAACTTAAGTTAACGAACACATCTGTTTTCCACAAAATATCCGGATAGGCAAGGGAACCGGAAAACTGAACACCGTTTATGTTGGATGCATCGCGTATTCTGTAAATATGTAACCAGCTATTTTCTTCCGGATGATCGATGGCGAGAGATCCGGATAAAAGAAGACCGGATAAGCGAGGTCGGACGTATAAAGCCGGGCTTATTCCTGTAGAAGCCGATGGCAGGGCTAGGCTTTTATTCAAATCTGGTGTTTCTTTGTGTGTCAACACTAACCAGGCTTATGTGCCGACAGCGTATCTTGAAAGCCAGGCTTCTTTTCAAAACAGGCTTCAAGGGGGTGATTATAATGTGCAGCTCCAGCCCGGGCTGGTCGACAGGCAGGCCAGCCCGCCTGCAACGGGATCTCGGGGTTGTACACAAATGCACACAAAACCTGTGGTGCGTTTACATGGCAAGCGGGCTGGCCCGGCGAGGCGGGATCCCGCCCCGAGCCACCCGGGATCCCGGCTAGGCGGGCCAGAAAAAGCACATATAAACAGACCAGCCCGGGCCAGAGTTGTATTATTATGGTGTCTACACTGTGGGAGCGTGTAAAAAGACTTTTTACGCGTGTTGAACTGCGCCGAAACCCACGGTCAACTGGGTACTCACAGCTCGAGTGAGGATAACAAGGATGCAGTTTACAGGGTTATGGGCCGTTACACGCCCGATTGGTTGAGAGACTCACCTCCTCTCCCCTGACTCACTTGTGAGGTCTGCATTCGCCACTAAGGTGTAAAGGCATAGTGGTGGCCTGCGGAAGCGAAGGCTATAGCTTGTGTGTTTCTGAACATTCAAGTGATGCTAACGCGGATCCCGCGAATATTATATTACACTGCGTTCATGCTACAAAATAGGTACTTTTACCTTTTGAGGGAAGTTATAAAGAGGATTCCCGGTATTGTCTTGAAAATCTATGAAGCTTTTTGTACAGCAACAAGAAGGACGTGCAGTGCACACTGTTTATTTGTCGACATGCATGATTTACATTAAAAAAGAAGGGGAACTACTTGCAAAAATTAATATTTTGATATGGATGGCTGAAAATGTGAAAAACAGGAAAAAGAAATGAGGTGATACAACACACCAAACATGTGCCACAGCGCGAAAAGAAATTGGCAGAAGAATACATTGGGTGAGAAAAAAAGTTTTTAGGTTTTTAACCTGAGTATGGCTTGCAGCTAGGCCTCCGCGGAATATGCTCGTATTTTTACCGATAATTCCTTTGAGCATTGCTCAAAATTACGTCCGATAATTCCCATAATTCCACCAATAATTCTCACAATAATGCTTTTTTTCTTCCCTTTTTTGCAGATACCGTACCGCTTACGGGTTTTTTGCCACTTGTACGGGCAAAAAAATCACGGTTCGCGTGAAACTCGGCTGGAAGCTTTTTTTTCTTTCTCTTTTGAAATACCGGGCGATCAACTCATTCAGGATCACAAGCTTTTTGATACAAATCAGGGTGTTAAAATGGAAAAAAATGAAAAAAAGGGGGGCATTGCTCAAATTTTACCGATTATTCCACAAAAATTGCCAATAATTCCCGTTTAAAAAATCACACCGATAATTCCCGAAATTATGCCGGCATATTCCGCGGAGGCCTACTTGCAGCCCTGCGTTTAAGCCCGGGGCAGCACACTACAGTTGTACTGTGTTTGCTGCATACTCACAACGGGCTGGCGTGTGCTCAGCGCATATAAACTCACAACGGGCTGGTGTGTGCTCAGCGCATATATACTCACAACGGGCTGGCGGCGTGTGCTCAGCGCATATAAACTCACAACGGGCTGGCGTGTGCTCAGCGCATATAAACTCACAACGGGCTGGTGTGTGCTCAGCGCATATATACTCACAACGGGCTGGCGGCGTGTGCTCAGCGCATATAAACTCACAACGGGCTGGCGTGTGCTCAGCGCATATAAACTCACTGCGGACTGGCGACCAGCCCGGCCTTGCACATGTTAACACCCTTGGCGGGCTGGCCCGCTCGCTCCAGCCCGGGCTGGAGTTGCACATATAATAGGCCCCTAAGAGACACGCTTTAATCCGTACAAGATACTATAGTAACTTATAATTATTAGGAAACATTCTCCTGCACATAACCAGTCAATGGTGTTCGTCACGAGTCGACTAGCTACGTGCTACTGAAAAAACAAGTATGGAACGGATGGATACCCGGTACTACTCAGCGCAGCGTGACAGGGAAATGAAGGCTTCCAACCTATACTCAACTCTTCCATCTATGGGTCAAAAAGTCGCCCATGTTGGTTCCACTGTCCACATGTGCCAGGACCACTTTCTACATAAATTAGGCCACATGACAAGGACGTGACTACCAGTGTACACAGTGATATGTAGCCGGTGCTGTATACACTATACATGCACTCGAGCACAACATGGCATAACACATCTATCATCAGTCATCACACTGCTTCTAGAAACTGCTCTGGCAATACTTGGCACAACCTCCCCATACGATCGTACTCCAGAGTTGAGCAGAGAAAGAAAGAGAAAGAGAGCGAGAGAGCGAGAGAGCAAGAGAGAGCGAGAGAGAGAGCGAGAGAGAGAGAGAGAGAGAGAGCGAGAGAGAGAGAGCGAGAGAGAGCGAGAGAGAGAGAGAGAGAGAGAGAGAGAGAGAGAGAGAGAGAGAGAGAGAGAGAGAGAGAGCGCACACACACACACACACACACACACACACACACACACACACACACACACACACACACACAGAAGTCAACACTGCGGGTACACGCATAACCAGTACACAGTATCACAAGAATCGACGTCAATGATTGAGCTGACAGCCGCTTTTCCGCTGTCTTGAATAGAAATCAGGTATAGCACACAATACATAATAATTATCAGAAAATGCGCTAGTGGTTCAACTTTTCCTATTCTCCTACAGTTACCACTGCTTCTACTACAGTTAGTACTGTTGAGCGAAGGGAGGGAGGGGGGGGGGGGGTATACATAGTAAATACACACATGAGCAAGGCTGGAAAGGTAGTGAGGAAAAAAGTTTAAAAACATTCTGTTGGTTCCTACAGAAGGCAGGGGTGACTCGCTACTTTTCTTTTCTAAATAAAAAAATACTATGCATGGGTCTTGGGAGCTAAGGCAAGGAGAGGCAGGGGAAGGGCCGACAGAAAATAATAAAAAAGGTTTTGAAAAACTTGATGTCAAAACCTCATGGCCCTATTATTAAAGTAGAGTAAAAATCCAAATAAATTTCCTAGAAAATCCAGATACTTCTTGTATGATTGGTTCATAGATGGGTCAGTGCACATTGTGCATACTCACTGGAGAAGGGCAGGGCAGGAAAAAAGAAGGCACGTAGCAGGGCAGCAAACACACACACACACACGCACGCCCGCAGCACGCACGTACACACACTGCAAGGCAAGACGGGGAGCGCTGGACGATACGCCGGATGCCAGCGGAGGAGAGTGGGCGCCTGTTCCGAATGTGGTGAAACACGGCCACCGTCATAGGGCGGCGGCACAAGAACACACAGTGGACATAAACGAACAACTCTAACAACACTTCACAGACCAGGGTGGAGACAAAGACGTCTGTCCTAATGAACGGGGTGACTAGCCTCAACACAGGACCACCGCCACACTGTCACTGTCACCATCATCATCACCACCGCAGTATTGTCACCACTAAGGCTAGAGCTAGAATGTCAACATCACCCATACCTAGCCTGCAAGCACGTGGGAAGTGCCTTGAGCTCACGAGGAACAAGCAGTCAAAGTCGCACACAGTGAGGTCATTTCCAACTCGCCTTGCCAACAAGGCAGTAGGTGAGGTCATTTCCAAATCGCCATGCCAACAAGGCAGTAGAGCAAACAAAACAATGAGCTGGCGATGTCATCGGGTGTTGCGCAACATGCGCCTTCACGGAGCACACCTTGAGCTGCTCAAGTGTGCCAATATACGGGGTTTCAAGTAACTGAGAAGCTTGGTCACACCACAGAGTGGATGAGGTTGAGCAGTTCGGGTAACACGCTTTGGCCATTTGGGCAGGTTATGAGTTGCTCAAACATTCCAGACAGATGGGTTCCACATGGCAACGACTCCATCATGAGATCCGGGCCCTGTCACAACGTATTCCTTGATCATACACATAGAGCGTACACCGTCGTTGTGAGCTTTCACCTCCTATCATGTGGCCAGCAGCAGCAAGAACAACAACATCAGATGATGCCCAAGGCGAACACAGATACATAGTCACACAGACATGGACAAACAGACACACAGACACATACACATGTGCACACACCAAAAAAAGTAACTCAGCTGTGCATGCAGTATCCGTACATGTGCGGGACTGGCCAATGGAATGCAGAATCGTCCTCAAAAAAATATAGCGCCACAAACACTCCTGGTCTACAGCTATAGAGCGCCTGCATATGCGTACATGCACACTCGCAACATTTGGTCGGCCACACCAGCTCCGGCGCCCTATTGATGCAGGCATTTATTGGGAATGGAACCAACATGGCTGTACGATTCGACCATGGCAGCGTGCTACACTGTAGATGTTCAACAGATAACTCTTCCACGACTCCTTCGCTTGCAAAGAAAACATAGGTCCTCGACTGAAAAGTGAAAAATGGCACGACCAAAGCCTTGCCAGCCACACTGGATACATACTGCACCCACCTTGATCATGCAGTATTCTGTTCTCGAGGTTCGTGGTTTCTCGTAAAATAAAAAAATTAAAACCCACCCCATGGATACGCCCTATACAGCATGCACCTTTACCACTTTGCTTGGATCCATAAAAGGACTATCAGCAGGCGTTACCAGATGCCACCATATACAAACATTTTGCTACATGTACCATATTTTCTGGACTATAAGCCGCACATTAAATACGCAAAATTTACCCCAAAAAAATGGTGGGTGGGGGCGCGGCTTATACTCCGATGACCAAATTAATGGTGATAAATAGGATAGATGTCTGTATTTCGTGGCAAAACAATGTGTGTGTGGGGGGGGGGGGGGGTGCGGCTTATACTCCGGAAAATCATGGTGACATGGTGACATGGTGACGGTGCTCAGTAACATCTACTACTAGTATCTAAGACAGAAGGTGACATTACCATGCACAGAAGGTGACATTACCATGCACAGAAGGTGACATTACCATGCACAGAAGGTGACATTACCATGCACAGAAGGTGATATTACCATGCACAGAAGGTGATATTACCATGCAAGTGAAGTTGGACCTCTTCCCTTCCAGCAAGTTACAGCGCACTCACCCGCACACCGTCCCTCGCTATGCACGAGTCTTAAATTCTTTCCAAGTTTTGTCCCATGACGGCATCATCATCATTCATTTCCCTGATGATGCCTGCCCGGGCAGAAATTTGGAATAAGTGAAG
>NC_088648.1:3037226-3039726 GCF_964019385.1 Sycon ciliatum | reverse complement strand
TGCACAACCCAGTGCATAGCCCAGTGCACAGCCCAGTGCACAGCCCAGTGCACAACCCAGTGCATAGCCCAGTGCACAACCCAGTGCATAGCCCAGTGCACAACCCAGTGCATAGCCCAGTGCACAACCCAGTGCAGAGCCCAGTGCACAACCCAGTGCAGAGCCCAGTGCACAACCCAGTGCATAGCCCAGTGCACAACCCAGTGCATAGCCCAGTGCACAACCCAGTGCAGAGCCCAGTGCACAACCCAGTGCACAACCCAGTGCATAGCCCAGTGCACAACCCAGTGCACAGCCCAGTGCAGAGCCCAGTGCATAGCCCAGTGCACAACCCAGTGCAGAGCCCAGTGCACAACCCAGTGCATAGCCCAGTGCACAACCCAGTGCACAGCCCAGTGCATAGCCCAGTGCATAGCCCAGTGCATAGCCCAGTGCATAGCCCAGTGCACAACCCAGTGCATAGCCCAGTGCACAACCCAGTGCAGAGCCCAGTGCACAACCCAGTGCACAACCCAGTGCATAGCCCAGTGCACAACCCAGTGCACAGCCCAGTGCAGAGCCCAGTGCATAGCCCAGTGCACAACCCAGTGCAGAGCCCAGTGCACAACCCAGTGCAGAGCCCAGTGCACAACCCAGTGCATAGCCCAGTGCATAGCCCAGTGCACAACCCAGTGCATAGCCCAGTCATGCTCACAGTCATACTCACAGTGATGAGGACAGGACTGCACAGCAATCGGCATGACACTGACTCTCGCACAATCCGATTTCACAGAGTAGCACATGATCGAGTAGCATTGGAAGAATTGTAGCCGAGACCGTTTTTGGGCTGTAAAAGTACATGTATATGGTTGTGTGAGAGCTAAAGTGGCTACAGTGGAGTCTACACAATTTCACATGTATACAGATATCTCTCTTATCTGAGTAGTCTTGGACCGCGCACTGCCCAGAACTAGGAAATGCCCCTAACTCCGAATCGCGTACATTTTGATGAGAAAGGGCTAGACATCTGGGATATGATGTCACTCTTTCAACAAAAATTGGCAAAAGAGTAGTAATATTTCCACTAAAACTCGCCCAAAGGGTGCCTGGTAGACCGAGGTGCCCCGTAAACTCAGAGTCCGAGTTAGAGAGGTATGAGTGCAGAGTGAAAGGGACTGTGCAGCCATTCCAGGACTTACACGCTGGCACATACTGCAGGCATTCGACAGTTGCTTCCGTCGCATCCTGCTCGGACGGGTTGAAGCGCTGCATCAACGCCTGCACATCACAAACACACACACACACACACGTGCACGCACGCACGCACACACGCACACACACACACACACACACACAGCAGTAGCAGCATCAGCAAGAAAGAAGAGAGTACAGCAGCCGTCAAGCCAATGCCCGGCCCCTGTGTCTACACTCAAAGGGCAGTGAAGTGTACACAGTTAAAGGGGAAGTTAAGCCTAAAAATCAAATCTTCACCAGTTGTAGTCTTCGGGGTGCGGAGTCGAATGGTCTTGGTCCGAGGAAACTGAGACGCTCCCTTCCTCCTTTATTCCCAATCGAACTTGCCACTTCCACCGAAACTGCGTGACTGCACACTACTAGATGGCGATTTGTATGCAAAATGTCACCAAAAGCGCCATTTCGTTCTTACAAAAGCACGGATGAACCTTGGTGTGAAAGTTGTAGCCTGCAGGCACAGGCCACTGGTGTACACACGAGCGCGTGACCGCTGACTCAACCGTCACTAAAACTAGCTATGCACACAAGTGTATGCAGGAGGCGGCAGAATAGTTTTTCATCGCATACTTGTGTGCGCATAGTTAGTTTTAGTGATCACTGGCAAACGCTCAGGTTCTGAGAAGCCGGTGGATTGCCTGGTGAGGCTAACGCATCCATCCATTGTTGTCCGTTCACTCTTGCTCAAGTACCCGTACAACGCAGCACACGCACCGTGTTGCTACATCATTTTACGCAAATATCAGTAGGATAAACAAATGCATCACCTGGGGCCTTCACCCTGGACCCCCGCCATAGCAACCCCGGTATACACACGCACACAAGGGGCACCGTTAAGGGGCCGGTCCAAGGTTACCAATAATATTTTCAAAACGAAAAGATTTCGTTTGGGGGTGGGTGGGTTTGATGGAGTTTCGTTTTGAAAATAATTATTGAATGCGGATGGAGAATGCCCAGTTATTTTTGGGTGTCGAAAATTGACATCAACATTTTATTGGACTTCCTTTTACCAGCAGAAAAGGTGGGTGGGTGGGTGGGTGGGCGGGGGCTGAAAAATACCAAAACTTTTCGTTTTGTAAAAACAATCGGTAACCCTGGACGGTCCCGAAGAAAAAAATCACGTTTTTGCGTGAAACTCGGACTGAGTTTTCTGATTTTTCCGATTTTCCGAGACAGAATAATGATTTCATTTAGCACATGCCTCCAAAATCGGCAGGCTACTGACATGTCGGCAGGTGTGGCAACACAGCACACAAGAGAGTATCAGCTG
>NC_088648.1:3029726-3032226 GCF_964019385.1 Sycon ciliatum | reverse complement strand
TCTTGCCATTCGTGAAATAACGACTTGACCGTGGCTGGTGGAAGAGAGTGACCTAGACACACAGACAGACAGACAGACGGACGGACACACAGGCAGGCAGACATACAGACACACATACAGACAGAGCTGGTTTGAAGTACATGTATGTTGCTAGGTTGTTATCACAAATCGATACTTTCCCATGCACTTCTGAAGCGAACAAGTACCAAACTCTCCACCCACAAGGGAACCACACTCAGTTCGAAATGCACTGTAAGAGATGAAAGTGTGATGAGTTTAAAGTTTAAAAATATGCAATTTTTCCCCACTAAGCGGGCACAAAGTTTAAAAACCCTGCCATCACACATCCGTCTTGAAGTAATAACCAACATCGGCTATGGTAGTAGCACAGTGGCAAGATGAACGGGGTATAATAGTTAATGCACGCCTTCAACTTCTATCACCATGCCTTTTTTAAAGAGGTCGTTTAGAGCTTACGATGTGTGAGTTGAATCTCTAACTGGGCACACAGTTTAGCATTAACTGTGATCTGCTATTCCTTCTCTCTTCTGTTCTAGAGAAAATACTAGTAGAAAATGTGTTTACTTAGCTCGTCCTTGTGAACCACAACCTACCTGGCTTCTTCTGCAGGACACGGAACAGGCTGCCGGAAGCGTCAGGGTTGTCCAGCAGGCCAAGTTGCTTCATCACCAGCGGAAACTTCATATTGTCTGAATTTGCCAAAGTGCACACGCCACACAGAGATATGAACAGACACATATGCACACGAGTACACGCGCACGTACACCCCCGAGCTTCCATTATTACAATTCATCAGGTCGCATGGGCTTGGAAACTGTGAATAATTGTCATGAGACAGCAGCGTCGGGCGACAAGAGCGAGCCAGCTACAGGATTTCACCAAGTACAGTGAAACCTGGTTAAGAAGAACACCGATAAGACAAACTTTCGCTTTAGAAGAACTAGCATTCATAACTTTATTGCAGAAAATACTGTGTACTCACTGGGTATAAAATACGGATAAGAAGAACTCCCGTTATTGCAAACTAATACCACCGGTCCCTTAGTGTTCGTCCTAAAGAGGTTTGACTGTACAGCGCACCACTGTGTACGTGCCGACTCAACTGTGCATAGCTTGTAGTATATGACATATAAGGGTGACCTAGGCTTACAATGCTGACTCCCCTGTACATGAGCACCCAGCAGCAGTGCAAAGATAGCCTAACATGTTCACCAATGACATACGTCACCTCTCCGGATCTGGAGACTCATAAAAGTTGGACATCTTCTCGGACAGCATCCCATATTAGGGCAGTGTTTCTGACTGGTGCAAATTCAAGTATTAGTTCCTTCGCATACGCGTGGCTCTATTTGATCAGATGGTTCACACAAGGTAGTCTAGTAGTCTAGTGGTCTAGTAGTCTAGCTTGCAATGGGGAAGTGGCTATACAGTACTGTTGGGTGCCGAAGAATGGGGGTGGGGGTGGTCAGCCTCCTAGCCTAGGCCGTTCTTATTTTCATGTACTGCAGTCTACGCACAGTTGAGTCACCGTGTATACATTGGTACGCGGTGCTATGTGAAATTCCAGCCTGGTCGTTCTTCAGCGCCTGACAGTACTATAGTGGTCTTGCTCTTACCAATTGGTGTCTTCAGCGGGTCAATAGTCGGCTGATACCTCTCATCCTGAAAAGCATTGACACACAGAAAAAAATCAAACGCAAACTCTATCGATTTGTTCACAACTCCACTTTCCCCAGGTTTCGAGTGGGTTTTCAAATTAAACTCTGAATACATGCAGTCTACAGGTTAAGAACACAAGCAAATACAGGCAAATGTGTGAAACTACACGGTTGTCTTTTCCTATATCTGTCTGCATGGTGAGATTGCACATTTCTACATGCTGACATCAACGACGCAAGCGTGAAAATTCTTACTCGTGTATTTCGTGCCTCCAGTGCAAACTCACATTGGTCAGTAGTCAGCAAATATTAATTGTTACTTTTGCAGGTTCATGTACAGCACGGAGACGAATACAGTTTGCCACCGATTCTACTAAGGGCCTTGGCTGCGCCTTGGTACTTGAGGGTGGCGGCGTACCTACAAATGCGGAATACTCGGGTCTAGCCGAGTGTCAAGTGAACGGTGAATTGTTGTGTGCTTGCACAACACTTAAACTAGTCATCAGCACAGGGCCTAATACAGTCAGACCTCACTTATCCAGTCCTCTTTTATCCGGATCCTTCGCCATCCGGAAGAAAATCACTGGTTACCGATTTACATCATATGCCATGCATACGTACAATAATAATTATTATGCTCAATCTGCGATTATGTGTGTTAAATTATCTGGTTCCCTCGCCTATCCGGATATTTTCGCGGATGTGTGCGGCTATGCGAGGTCTGACTGTGCGTTAATTTGATGTACTAGTATTGCTTTAAGTGGTACTTTTCAGGCACAATCATCCTCAGCCTAGCTCAACTGACGAGGGGTGAATTCCCC